>NW_023276761.1:0-9512 GCF_013357705.1 Chelonus insularis | reverse complement strand
CTGAAAAGATCTGGTCAGACATAATTCACTTATTTTTTTTAGCTCTGATCAGATCTAGCCAGATCTCGATTTTGTCTATATCTGACGAGATTTAATAAGATATGGCCAGATAAGTCCTAATGTTATATTATTCATCCGATCTGTCTATATATAACCACACATAATATTACCTATGCAGATACAAACGCTAGTAGCTATAACCAGATCTTTCATATATGAACATATTCAATAATATTTGATCTGATTTGACACAATAATACGTGTTTGTATATAAGTCAACATGGAAATACATGGTGAGAAGGAAAAATATAGGGATACATATATATACATATTGAGGTGAAACTCCTTTATTCACATGAACCATCAATCTTGTATTACAACTTTATTGAAGATAAATATATATTTCGATTATAAGGTTATAAATAGCCTCTTTTTAAATATCTATGAATACATTAAACTTTGACTATCATTTGTACTATTCTAATAATTATGACGTCTTATTTGACGTATTACAAATTAACAATACTGGAATAATAATGTACTACACAAATAATCAGTCTATATCCATAGAAGTAGACAAGTTACCAAAATATTTCTAAATTAAATCATGACATAAAAATATCAATGAGCATCGAACTCTAAAAAACTAAACTTTGATAATGAAATCATTTAAATTATGACTTCTTATTGGACGTATTACAAATTAACAATACCGGAATAATAATGTAACTACACAAATAATCAGTCTATATCCATAGAAGTAGACAAGTTACCAAAATATTTCTAAATTAAATCATGACATAAAAATATCAATGAGCATCGACTCTAAAAAACTAAACTTTGATAATGAAAATCATTTAAATAGACTTCTTATGGACGTATTACAAATTAACAATACCGGAATAATAATGTAACTACACAAATAATCAGTCTATCTCCATAGAAGTAGACAATTACCAAATATTTCTAAATTAAATCATGACATAAAAAAATCAATGAGCATCGAGCTCTAAAAAACTAAACTTGATATGAAAATCATTTAAAATTATGACTTCTTATTGGACGTATTACAAATTAACAATACCGGAATAATAATGTAACTACACAAATAATCAGTCTATATCCATAGAAGTAGACAGTTACCAAAATATTTCTAAATTAAATCATGACATAAAATATCAATGAGCATCGCGCTCTAAAAAAAACTAACTTGGTGATATGAAAATCATTTTAAAGCATGCGAAATATAGCACAAAATTGGGAATAATTTTTTGCCATAAATCGACGTTTTCCTGTGATCTTTCTGTCTCTCTCTCTCGGGGTGTTGTGTGGGTTTTCGTGCGATTACGTTATCGGGGTAGGGTTTCAAATGGTGTATGGCCAGTCGTAATGCCTCGCCAATCGTTTGGGTGACAGGTCGTTGTGCCTGTTATGGTTCTTATGACCCTTGGGTGAAATATGCTAGCGTTCCAGGGTGGATTCGTCTTGCGTCAGCGTCCGTCTGACTTTCTGGAGTATGTGTGTGGTCTTGGACTCCTATATTGTCCTGGTGTCGCTTTGAGGTCTTCGTTCTTCCGGTGAGCTGGGAGGGACGGGAGTGGTTACTTCACTTTTGTTGGGGGGGGTTTTTTTTTGGTTTTGGGGGTGATTGGGGGTTGGTTTGCGGGTGGGGGGGGTTGTAGGAAGGGTGGAGCTGTCTCTATTAGGGCTCTCGCTGGAGTGGTATGTGGAACAAGTTTATCGATGTGTTGGGTAGCGCACAAGGGTGTGGTTTTCTGTGTCGTGCTCTGTGTTGTTTGCGTGCTTGTGCCTTCGGTGACTGTATTGAGCGATGGATGTCGTGGAGGCTGATAGGTTGTTTTGGTGTTTTTTTACCGTTTGCGTGCTAGTGGGAGTGGAATGTTTAGTCTGTATCTCTGATTTTTGTTTGTGACATGTTCATCCTACCTTTGTCTCTCATTACAAGCAGGCACGTGTGACGTTCTACTTATGTATAGTATAGTTCTCGCAAGTTGCACCTCGGGATGTGGGGGGGGGGTGGTGGGGGTGCGCATTGGGGGTGGTGCGGTGCGAGCCTGGGCAAGTGCGCTGGTCTGTGTGTCTGGTGGCATGGGATGTGGTAGGTTAGATTGTCTGTGGGTTGGCTAGTGATTCTTTAGTTTATCCCTTCCGTGTGTGTTACTTTTGTGCAGGCATAGTTGTTGGTCTCCGGTTGGTTGTTTAGGGTTGGCTTTCTCTGTGGTGGTGTCTCTTTAGGGGAGGGTATTGTTGGGGCAGTGTTGTGGCGTCTAGGTGGGTGGCTGCGGTAAGTGTAGGGGTATACAAGACGTGGGGGTCGTCGGCAGTTGTGTGGGGTAATGAGTTAGTGGGAGTAGTACTTTTGGGGGTTTTGTTTGGGGGTTGGGTGGGGGGGGACAATTTGTAATGATAATTTTATTTGGTAAAATAGAAATCCAACATACCTGCTCAAGTACTATGACTCTACCGATTAACTGACAACACTGTACTGAATAATCGATATTGTCATCATAATCTGCTCTCTTTCTTCTCTATTAATATTGGCAGTAACGCATAAAGTATTTCTTCTTGATTATATGTACCGCCTCTTCTTCCTGTCTTTTATCTTACCATTATTTTGTAATAGCATCTGATTATTTTTTCCTCAAGCACATCTTGATAATTTGCTTGTATATCCCATCTTCCCATCATCCGGTATACAATACCGCGATTATCCGCATGGCAGCAAATGTTGTGTCTCGCCAGGTGTAATTATTTCGATTTTGCTCCACATTTTTTGCTGATCAATAGAAGAATCATCCCTAGCTTCCTTCATCCGATATTCATTTTTGGTACATTGCAAAATTTTCTTCAATTTTGAAATATCTTGTACTTTCGATGTACATGGTTCAGTCGGTTTCACTACTTTCTAGGACGAAATGTTTGTCTTTCTTTCTTTTGTTTTGAAAATTTTTTCTTTCTGCTGTAAGAAAATCAATCAATTTTATATATAACGAATTAGAAAGACAATCAATGGTATCATATTTCGAGTTTATACATATTAGATCACGTACTTTTTCTGAACATCATTTTTTGTTGTTTGGTTCTTTTTTGGGTTAATTCTAGGAGAACCCATGTTTTTTCTGGCTATCCGTGTTTCGTTTACCTAAAGACTAGATTTATCAAATCAAATATTTGTGTTTCTTTTCTTTCGAAGAGGCTTGTCTAACTTTTCTTCTCGATAGCAGAGAATTTCTGTCATCTACAAAAGATGAAAAATGAATAATCCCGTAAAAAGTTCCTCATGGCATGGCAATTTTTTACTTTATCTATCGAAATAATTAAAAATATTGAAATATTACATTCTGACTGAACAATAAATAATTATAATACGTAATTTAAATTACCTGTTTTTTTCAATATAAGATGCCAGTATGCACTTTATTTTAAAATAAATTGAACTTTTCACATCTCGAAATAACCTTCGTCGTTAAATAATAGAATTGTCAGCACAAATATGATATAAATTTTTCCTGATCAAATTGCACAAGATACCTTTTGTTTCTATTATTTTTTTAAATAAATAAACAATGCATAATATATTATTCTAATAAACGCATAAAATGCGTCCAAAAATTGCCGGCTTCCGACGAGAGTAACTGATAATCAACAAGTGATATCTGGCCGTTTACATAAATGCGGACAGAGGGAATAGGCTGAATAGTTGAAACGATAAGAATAACCGGAACAAGCCGAAATAAATGAAATTAATTTAGAAGTTTCACCACGAAGATTTGAACGATTGAGTAATGTAAATTATTAATTAAATCAATCAATATGAATTTACAGAACAGCAGCTTATATCATGAATTTTCGCATTGAAGTTTCTCCAATTCCATTTATTTCGTTTCCGCTTGTTCCAGTTATTCCACTTGTGTCAACGATTGTGCCTGTTTCCGTTTTTGAAATGTTCTGCTTTTATGTAACGCCATGAACGCCAAATGGTCCCGATAACAACGTGCTCCCTATAGTAAGCGCAGTAATTAATAAAATATTTACTCTCAACAACACGAACGTTTAAATAAAAAAATATATTATATATATTCAATATTCAGGATAGGTAGTAAATGTATCCAAACTTAAAAGTATTCCAAATTTTTAACAAATTAATCTCAAATAATGAATTTATATTTTTTAGAATTTATTTTTTACAGTCCACAAAGAAATATGGCGTTGAATAAAAGGAATAATCCTGATTTTCGATGATCAACAGACTCCAGAAAAGAAAAAATATAAACTTTGGAAAGAAAATTCAAGCATACGGGTAAATAGTTGACTGGCCATTTTTTTTTAATTCAATCGTACACTTTATTTCATTTCTCATGACTTACTGTTATTTCTGAAGTGCAAAATATTTAAAGTATTAAAAAAAATTTTCGCCTGGGCATTAACGCAATAATTTTTTCCATTAATATCTATGACTCTCACTATCAAATACATTCACGTCATGTAACTTTTGTTAGGTTTCATTTGAAAACATTACAACGTGGGCAAGAACGGTAAAAAGATTAAGGAGTAATCATACCGATATTGAGTTTAATATAAATCGACAACATGATGACAAAGTTTTAGATAACAATAATAGTCCCCAATGATGAAAACCTTACTTCAAGATTGGTCTTCGGCTGATGAAATATAAAGCCTTATTTATGAAGAAAAACAAGAAAAAAAATGAAAATTTAGGGGTGTAAAAGATTGTGGAGAGATCAATCGATGATAGTAGTGAGAATGATTGTGAAGAGATCATTGAAGATATGATGGAGAAGGATTGGGACGACATCATCAAGATAAGGATGAAATATAATAGCAATAGCAATGAGTACTTTTTAGTGCAACATAGTAATAATCATAATAGACATGATGATAGCAATGTTAATGAGACAATAACATTGCTGATAGCACACAAAAAATACGATGCACCAAATATACTTAAATGCAGAGGGAACAGTGAGGGAAAGTGTTTCATATAGTTCTAAAGTCATATTTAAATCGAAAATTAACTAAAATTGCTTTACAGAAAATTTGAATAATACTTCAAAAAAGTGCGTCTAAGCTAACAAATGCCAAAAACTATATTTACATTATTCGATTAGGTTCGTAAAATATCTCCACCTTGTAAAATTATCAAACATTTGTATTGTAAAAAAATGTGCGTTTTAATACTGAGAAAATAGTGTTTTGAGAATATGTACGTCATGCAAAAAAAAAAAAAAAAGCACAGAGGGCACTCATATTTTGACGAACTGGATATATCGACCAGATAAAATTTCTGTTGAACCATAGAAACTTGGCCAGTAAATTGGCAAGATTTTACCTCATCATAAGTGAATAATCTCAGATATCTAGATGGTTCCGAGAATCAGAGTTAATTCAGGAAGATCCGTAACCAATATGATTTGACGTTTGAATTCTCAATAAGATGCTTTAATCTTTAGTGAAAAGTGCTACAACCTCGACGTTGCCTCTTAGTTCACCATAGCGGAAATTACCTGAAACGAGAGAGGCATTTAGAATTCTTAGTCGGTTTTGGGGATGATACTCAAGAAAAACCATTAAGGAATACGTTCTTAAACCCGGGATGTGATAAAATTTATTAAGAGTTTTCGAGAGGGTATTCAATGGACTGATAAGAACAACAATGAACCTTGTAATTTCAAATATTGTAGCACCATGTTCATAGCTGATGCTCAGCTCGAGCAGCAATTCAGAATAGTTCTTATTTCAATGGAAAATTTTGGCTGCCAACTTTGACAAGATTAAGACTCAACAATGTAAAGGGCCCAAGATAAAAAAAAAAGAAGAGTTTTTTTATTTAAAAAGAGACACAAGTTTGTTTAAGAACATCTGAACGAATGATTGAGCAGGGTAAATAAAGCTTTTACTGCAGGAACAATACCTATTAATGTGTAAAGGATCAAGCTGTCATTTCTAATTTACACTTTAATATGAGTTTGGGAACCTGTGTGATCCCAGCCTTCATACCCTCGCAGTGCTTTTTGGGTGTTGTGCACAATTCTGCCAGTTGTGGATAAATCAAAACCGGATTGAATATTAAAAAAAACATCTCGAGAATAGTAGACTCCATTTATTTTGAATATTCCATCCACACATACTTCTTCAATAGGATGCCTCGCAAATTGGTCAGATTTAAATTTTTTAAGCATCGAATTTTTCATTGAGCTCCTATACTAATTCACGCCAGCACTTCTTGTTTTCTTACCTAACGTATCTACAACATTGGTTTTTCTTTAATCGGGTCTAGATATAATTTAACTTTCAGAACCCAACACATGAATGACTTAAATAGTACTGAGATTCTTGTACGATTATTTGTCAAGGATGTTGGTGAGTTGTATGGTATCAGAATATTTCCATATAATCTCATCAAGTACCACCTTGTATTATGTGTTGCGACGTTTGGGACCAGTGGGCATCATCTGCATTTCGTTGAAAATTATAATGGAATCACGCGAAAGCTCCACGGTTTCGAAACATCTTGGGTGAAGAGCTGATGAAAAATTTGAAATTAGCCAAGGTATACATGCTCTAAAAAATAAAATACCATAATGAGCTGAACGTATCAGTGGAAATATACATAAAAAAAACAGTTAAGACTTATTAATAAGATAAAGAACAGTAATAATTCGAAGAATGATCTTTGAGCTAACAAATTTTGAAATTTTAAATCATCTAAATTAAATAAATATAAATATATACTACTCCCGGATGGAAATGATAGACACATTATACAACAGAAATTTACAACAAATTAAAACAAAGAGTGTTATCACAATTAAGTTGAGTACATAGGAATACGAAGAAATGTAGGGTGTAGATCGATAATTTTTTAAGAAATTGATAATGGAATTGGACTGGTCCCCTTGTTAAAAGTTTTGCTAGTCACAACACCGGCTATTAATTCATCAAGAAATCTAGGACAAAATAACCTTTCATACTCCCTATTGGAAGACTGATGAGTATCACATTAACTCACTGTTAAGCAATATTCATCAAGTCCCCTCTCCACGTGATGCTTTTTCTGTGTAACTGGCCTCATGTCATTGAATAAAGTAACACGTAAAAATAATTCTGTAAACATGTTTAAGTGAAGTAAAGCGTTTTCCGTTTTTTCAAATTTTCGAACACACATCGAAAGCAGATCTGGTCAGATGTGGCGAGAATCTGACCATATCAGCCTGTAGTAATTTACATGAAAAACCAGGTTTGGGTCACCCTGGATTAATAATTTCATGACTAGTACGATCTGACCAGCGAATTATGTCAAATAATGGATAAAAGTCCAGGTCTAAAAATAAGTTTGATAGCAGTTCTAATTAGATAATGGTTATATACTTAAATAGCCATGCAATTGCGGTCAAGAAACAATGTCGTGCGATCTGGCAGGTTCTGCCCCAATTCGATCAGAATCCCATTGCAGTGAAACCACAATAAGCAAGACCGTTCTGATAAAAATCATATTGGTCCCATCATGCATAACTGTCAATACACGTAAAATAACAGAATTTCCAAGATATAAGTAGAAATCTGATTTGATTCAAATTAGATCTAAGCAGATCTGATAGTTTTGTATAGCATGGATACTATTTTTATTGTTTAAACAATTATAAATTTTTATTCATTATCATCAATATCAATAATCATCTGTTATTAACAATGCTCAATTGTTAAAGACACAATTTTATATGATTAACAATTATTATTGACTATTGTAGCGTCTTCAATGCTATTTTCTCAATCCTGACACGAGTTTAAAATTCTTTCATTGCTGATATTGTTTTTTAAATTTTTTTTTTCGATAAAATATTGTCATCATATATCCATACAAGTATTCCAATCATTTAATATTCATATTTCTGCAATGATCTTGAAATTTTGTCTAAAAATGGTATAATTTATAAATTACAAATTCAAGTAATTTCCTTTTTCCAGCTTTTTGATTCTGCCAAAAAAATGGCTTTGCCGATTTTCCTGAAAAATTTTTCAGTTTTAAGTTACGTAATTACGCGTCGGATGCAATTGGTCCCACATCGATATCATTTTCTGTTCTCGAGATAATCGAGGCGAAAAATAATTCCGAACGTACGTACATATGCACATACGCACATACGCACATACGCACAAACGCACATACGTACATACACACACACAGACGTCCACTGGAAAACGGTCGTATTGGATTCGCGGGACCTTAAAACGTGGAGATATGTCAGAATTAGCGATTCGCAAAATCGGACCTATTACTATAACTTCCCACTGGGAAGTTAACAATCATGAAATCCGATCAATATGTCTGTCATCAGCGTTTCTTACCTGAAATATTTGAATCAACGTCGCTGAGGTCACTTTCTGCAATGCTGATTGTTGAATCTGTGCAAATCCATCAACTTTTAGCATTGTTAAAACTGCCTGTTGCGTTTTCACCGATTATTATGTTTCCGTTCATGCATTTATAAATATTGATAATTTTTTTGTCATTATTGCGCTTGTTTTGTAACCGATATTTTTTCTTCAACTGCTTTCTTCTTTCATTTCTTTTCTTAGATTTCGAGGGTCGTGATTGTTGCTGCTGCTGGTGATGTGGTTGTTGTCTTCTATTTCGGAGAGGTTGCTGTTTTTGATGATGTTTCTCTGGATGGTTCAAAATTTTGTGGGGTGCTTTATTCGTTTCTTCGGAGTTTTCGACCAATATTTTATCGATGTTTTTTATTAAATTATTAATTGATTCCTGTAAAATATGATTTCATAAAATTTTTAACTTCCCAGTGGGAAGTTATAGTAATGGGTCCGATTTTGCGAATCGCTAATTTTGACATATCTCCACGTTTTAAAGTCCCCAGAGTTGAATACGATAGTTTTTACGTGGACGTCTGTGTGTGTGTATGTACGTATGTGCGTATGTTCGTATGTTCGTACGTGCGTTCGGAATTATTTTTCGCCTCGATTATCTCGAGAACAAAAAATGATATCGACGTGGGACCAACTGCATTCGACGCGTAATTACGTAACTTAGAACTGATTAAATTTTCAGCAAAATCGGTCCAGCCATTTTTTTATGCAGAATCAAAAAACTGAAAAAATAGTGAACTACCTAAATTCTGCAATTTATGAATTATACCATTTTTTAGACGAAATTTCGAGATCTTTTAAAAAATATATATATCAAATGTTTAGAATAATTGTACAGAAATATGATGACAGTATTTCATAGAAAAAAAATTTTTAAAAAACGGAATCAGCAATAAAGAAATTTTAAACTTGTGTTGGGATGGAGAAAATAGCGTTGAGTATAGTAACTAGTAAATGATTATTGTTAATAATAAGAATTGTGTTCATAACGATTGAACATTGTTAATAACCAATGATTATCGATCATATAATATTTGGATAAAAAATTGTTAATTGTTAAAAATAAAACTAGAGTCATGCAATATATT
>NW_023276760.1:0-2249 GCF_013357705.1 Chelonus insularis | reverse complement strand
AAATTTAAATATTATATAAGTTTCATTTATTCATATTTATTTCATTACATATTTAGAATAAATTGTTAAATCATTATCCAAGACTAAAATTAAGTTAAAATATTACATAAATTCTAGTATTAAGACGACAAATCGACATTTATTTACAAATAAAACTGATTTTGGAGTAGATTAAAAGTGCCTCATGTATAAATATTACTACTTTTACGTAATTTAAAGACATGAAGTATTTGACGTTAAATTCAAGCAAACGATGTCTAAATATAAAATGATTATGCCTAAATAAAATTGAATTATCTATTTGTTTATTAGTAATATTTATAATTAAATATGATTGGATTTTTTTTATCTCAAGTTTTCTCTGAGAATTCAAATAATTTCGAGAATATAGTCTGGTAGATAATAGGTTTAATATTCTTATTTAGCTGATGTGGTATAAATTAAACAGCAACTGGAAAATTATCAATGATATCTTGAGTTCATACATAATGAAAGTTAAAAACCAGCAATAAAATTCGTAATCTTTTTCTGTCTAAGATATCACAAATGAAAAAATAAATCAATTGAATGCAATCAAGCTAAAAATCTTGAAGATATTATCAACGACATGAAATGAATCAAGAGCCTAAGGAACCTCTTGTGGTAGCCCAGAATTACTAGAAAAGGTCTGATTTAATAGGAAGCTTCATTTTCAGTCAAGTTTCCTCACGATCAAGACGCAGATAAGATACGAATAAATGATCCATTTTTTATAAATACATTAGATCTCCGTTACATCTGAAGCTGCCTCACTTATGAAACCCTAGTCACATTCCGATAAAATCTTTTAAAAAAAAACTTTATAGAATAAAATCGGAAAATTGCATCAGAAACATCACTTGTTTTATAAGATTTATAAGAAAATTGTCTTATGGATACTTATAAAAAGTGAATTTCTGAATAATATCCATAAGACATTTTCTTATAAATTCTATAAAACAAGTGATGTTTCTGATGCAATTTTCCGATTTATTCTTATAAAGTTTTTTTTTTAAAGATTTTATCGGAATGTTTTGACTAGGGTTTTCAATAAGTGAGGCAGCTTCAGATGTAAACGGAGATCTAATGTATTTATAAAAAATGGATCATTTATTCTGTCTTATTCGGCGTCTTGATCGTGAGGAAACTTGACTGAAAATGAAGCTTTCCTAATTAAATCAGACCTTTTCTACAACATGTTTGCATTAACATGTTCTTTGGCTTCGATGATGATACAAAATTGAATTCTTTCTAATTAATACATCTGGAATAACTCTTTTATTAGGCTATTTAACATTTCACCACTACGTTAACTGATCCAATCTTGTGCATTTTTATTTAATTCATCCCTAATCTAGGTAATTGTTTTATACTCGTCAATATAATGTGATTACTAATATGTCATATGTCTATAGTTACTGTAGAATACCTTCCCTCAATGTCTTTATTCGGAAAAGTATTGTACGTCTTAAACAATTTGCATCGTTTCATGTAGTACCTTGTTCTTACACACCCTCTAACCAAAGGTCCACGACCTCATTGGTTGACTACCATGATAGGACAGATGCCTTATATCTTTTTGGCACTCGTATTTTTGCCAATGTAATTCTGGCTAACCACTAGACGGTTCCGCCTTAGGCTCTTGATATCATCATTTCATGTCGTTGATAAGTATTCCTCACGATTATTTTAGCTTGGCTGGCCATTCAATGTGATTTCAATATTTTTTCATGATTGTGATAGCTTAGACCAGCAACGCTTACACGCTTTATGGCTAATTGCTGTTTTATAAACGCACACTTTCCTCATTCTGCTCTGCAACTCAAAGCTATCATTGACTCATTTTCGCTGCTGTATTCATCAAATTTCATACCACACTCACAGCAAGCTAAATAGAATATTAAACTATATCGTACCAGACTAAATTCTCTCGAAATCTATATTGAATTCACCTCAGAGAACACTCAAACATTGAGCTAAAAACAACATCCATCTCATTTAATTATACATAAGTCACTCAACACAAAATAGATACTTTCACTTTTCATATGTAGGCATTAATACATTTTTCATAGACATTTTAGCCCTCGTTTTGCCCTGTTGAATTACACGTCTCCATACTACTCCTTACATGTCTTATAAATTACTGTAAAAGTAGTAAATATTTATACTAGGCACTTTTAATCTACTCCAAAATCAGTTTTATTTGTAAATAAATGTCGATTTGTCGT
>NW_023276759.1:0-16054 GCF_013357705.1 Chelonus insularis | reverse complement strand
TAATTTAGAAGTAAATGATAAACCTATATTGGCTTTGGAAGTGGCTCGAATATTGTTTAGAGCAGGAATTAAATATGACCAACTTGCTCCCATTTCTAAGCGGGTCTGGGAAGTTACTTTTCATTCTCGAGATGCTGCCAACCAAATGTTGAGGAATAAGTTTTTGCAAGAATGGGGCTACAACGCTTTTGTTCCCTTCTGGAAAGTTTTCAGGAAAGGTGTGATTAAAGACATTCCTATAGATTTTGAGCCAGAATTAATTACCACAGAACTCAATAATGGCAACCCAGGCTTAAATGTTGTAGAATCAGTTCGTTTGAAAAGAAGAGTCAAAGAAAGGGGTAACGTTACATGGGAGGACACCACTTCAGTGCAGGTAACGATGCGCATTAAAGAAATACCGAACGCAGTTTACTTTTGGAAAACGAGAATTGGTTTAAGTCCATTCATCCCAGCAGTCAGGAAGTGTTACAGGTGTGGCAAGGTTGGTCACTCAATAAAGTTTTGCAAGGAGGAGGAGAAGTGTCTCAGGTGCGGTAATAACAAGCATGATGAAGAAAATGGCTGCATGCTTAAATGCATCAACTGTAAAGGTTCACATTTTTCCTTGGACAGTAAGTGCCCGAAACTTCGGGAACTTTATGAGATCAGTCGCATCATTGCAGAAAAGAATGTGTCATTCCCAACAGCAAGGGATTTGTATTTCAAAAGACATTTTAATGCTCAAGAAAACCTGAGGCCTTCGGTGGACTCTTTGAACTTTCCAGTCCTGGGAAATGAGAATAGGTTCCTGGTGCATAACATTAGAAGAGATGGATCGTATAGACAGGCGGTTAGTGGTAATATTGAAAGACCAAAGGCTGATGGTAAACAAGACTCAAGACAAAGTAATCTCCAAGGTGAAGGAATTCCAACAGAGCTGAACAGCGAGATTTGCAGTTTTTTACACGAACTTAAGAAAAAAGAAGATGGAGACTGTAGTGACAGGTTGTTCAGGCGACTTAAGGAGTTAGTATTCAAGATCCCAGACGTGGACAGGTTGATCTCTAGAGTGATGAGAACAATTGAGTTGCATTTTTATCAAACAATGGCGAATAAAGCGAATACTTTCAGATTTTGTCAATGGAATTGCTGCAGCATTAAGAGAAAGTTACCTGAATTACAATATAGAGCTTCCAATTTTGATGTGATGTTACTCTCGGAGACCTGGTTAACGGATGATGACTCAATCTCGGTCAAGGGATTTGATGTGGTGCGTAGAGACAGGGTAGGGCGCCCTGGGGGTGGAGTTGCTATTCTGGTGAGAAACAATATTAAATATAAGAGAAAACATGGTTTGTATAATTGTAACAATAACATTGAGCTGTGTGCTATAGAATTATTTACGTGTGAAGGGCCTTTTCTAGTAGTCTCATGTTACAGGCCTCCGGATCGAAATATGACGAAGGACCAGTGGGTGCGCTTTTTGAACCAATTCAGTGGAAACTTCCTGGTCACAGGGGATTTCAATGCTCATCACCAGGTATGGGGAAGTGATGCGAACTCTATAGAAGGTACAAAATTATTTGAAGCTATCGAGGAGTCGGAGGTTGGGTTGCTGAATGGGGCAGTCAAGACCTTTTATTCGCGTCAATATCGAACAGAATCCGCTCTAGATCTATCGTTCGCAAGTTGTGGGTTGTTGTCGCTGTTTGAGTGGAAGGTTAGTAGGGATACGTGGGGCAGTGACCACTTCCCAATATTTATTGACTTTGACAAGGTAGTTGAGAAAAAAGGAAGCAATCATGCTCCAAAAAGGCTTTACAATAGTAAAACTGATTGGGGGCGGTTGGTCAGGGAACTCGAATTTCGGAGTAATGAAATTAGGTCAGTTGTCCAAAACGAGGATCTCGAGATTCAGGTCAAATATACGACGTTTACAGCAATTATAGAGGACTGTGTGAATGTGGCTACACCGGGAAGGGGTGGTAGTAGGAATCTAAATACAGGGAGCAGAGTTCATAAGGAGAAAGAGCGTAGAAAAGCTGCAATTTTCTGGAATAGCGAATGTGATAAGTTGGTAAGATTACGAGTTGCTGCCTTTTTTCGTTTAAAAGAATATCCTTCGGAGGAAAATTTCTTAAAATATAAACAGGCAGAGGCTAGGGCTAAGTCGGGGATCAGAAAGATAAAAAAGGACTACTTCCGGTCCTTCTTAAATAGTATCAATAAGTTTACAAGTCCGTCGTACATATGGAAGAAGCTGAAAGCTTTGAAAAAAGGTTGGAATTCGTCGCATTGCTCGAACGAGTTTAGTGAAGAGGTAGTGGAGAGGGTGAAGGTTGGGATAGACTCTCTATGCCCATCCTGGGTAGCAAGAGGGGATCCGATGTTAGAAAATGTGGAAGGGGATGTATTTCTGGATTTGCCTATCACGGTGGAAGAATTAGAGGTCGCAATTGAGAATTCGAGGACTAAATCTAGCCCGGGGTTGGACGGGATCGATTATTTGTTGATTCAATCGTTTCCTAAAGAAGTCAGAGGGGCCCTCTTGGAGTTATACAACTCAATTTTTGCTTCGGGAATCTTCCCAAACGAATGGCGCCAGTATTCAATTTTCTTCATTCCTAAGAGTCAAGGGAACGCTGTTCGGCCAATATCGTTGGCACCTTGCTTGTTAAAAATCTTGGAAAAAATTCTGAATCTTAGAATATCATGGTGGTTGGAATTTCATAATAAGTTCCCTGAAACGCAGTTTGGATTTCGAAGAAGTAAATCATGTTTGGATAATTTAGCTATACTGAACGCGGAGATTTTGAGAGCTTTTGACAAGAAGCAGTGTGTTGGTGCTCTTTTTTTGGACATTCGAAGCGCATATGATAATGTGCTCGGAGATGTGTTACTTAGTAGACTAATTAGTGTAGGATGGCCTAAATTAATTTTGAAATTTGTGCATAACTTAGTGTCGGAGAGGGTAATATCAGTCAAATACGACACAATAGACTGTCATAGAAAAGTCTTCAGAGGGTTACCTCAGGGTAGCGTACTGAGCCCAGTTTTGTACTCAGTTTACATGATGTCTTTAGAGTCTTGGATTGTGGAGGATTGCAAAATTCTTCAATTTGCAGATGATGTATGTATTTATGCAGTTGATAAAGATCCAAAAAAAGTGTTAAAAGCTGTATCGGAGTCGGTACATAAGATTATTCCTTTTTTAAATGACAGTGGACTTGAGTTGGCTCCAGAAAAGTGCCAGTTGATTGTTTTTAGCTCCGATCCTAAAATCGCGACTAAGTCTTGGTGTATAAAAATAAATAGAGAAAGAATTTGGTCTCAGCAAGTAATTAAATTTCTGGGCATTCTGTTTCACAGCTCGCTAAAATGGGATCACCAAGTCCAAGCTATTAGGTCAAAGTGCATTAATCCTATGGCAATTATAAACTATTTAAGGTTGACATGGACTGGGGCTGATCCTCCAACGTTGATTAAGGTGTATAAAAGCCTAGTTAGGTCCAGAATTGAATATGGTGCATTCCTGTTTGTGTCGCTCAAGAAATCCCTTCTGAAAGTATTAGATAGAATCCAAAACAAAGCGTTGAGGTTAGCAATGGGGTATAGAAACTCAACTCCGCTGAATGTGATAGCTGCTGAGTCTAAAGAACCACCTTTGGAGTTTAGATTTAGGTATATGACTCATAATTTTCTAACTCGTTGTTTCTCAAACTCAAACCATAAAGTTATTGCTATCCTCAGTGAAATATCCGAACTCAGAGAGTGTCCTACCATGGTCTTTAGTACTGAAACTCCAGGGTTAGTACGTTGTTTTCAGGAAATAGAACCAATAAGTCATCTGATCTCTAGTGATTCACGCCCTAACTGCTTTAAGTTTCCATTTCAATCGATGTTCGTTCCAGCCAAGGTACATTGGGAAGAAGGAAAAGAAATTCAGGAAATTCATAAGTCCAAGCCTCTAAGTGTTGAAAGATCTTTTTGGAATTTATTCCGTGAAGAGTTTCGTGATGCCGTAGTAATTTTTACAGATGGTTCAAAGACGATAGGTAAAGAATTTGTAGGGTTCGCCTACTTAGAAGTCGCCACAAGCAGTGTGAGCCTGAACAGAACGGTTAAGTACGCTTCAATTTTCTCTGCTGAGGCCATGGCGATAATTGCAGCCTTGAAAAAATTTGCTAACACGGATTTAAATAAACTGGTTATATTTTCGGATTCTTTAAGTGTCCTGAAGGCGTTGGCCTCCATTAGATCCGCGGGTAAATTGAACGTGCTGATCGGTGAAATTAAACATTTAGTGTACAGTCTACAGGTAACTGGTAGGGTAGTAAAGTTTTTCTGGATTCCTGCACATGTAGGGATTTCTTATAATGAAAAAGTGGACTCAGCTGCGAAAGATAGCGTTATGAAGGGTCGCGACTCCCAGATTCTGCTCCCAAGCTCCGACTTCAAAGCCTTTTGGAAGGGAAAAATGCATAATGACTTTGTTAACTGGTGTAAATGTGAAGGGTTAAATAAAGGAAGATTCTACCACGAGAATTACTATTCAGAGAGCGCACTCCCATGGTTCGGTAAGTTCAATTTAGCTAGGAAACCTCTGGTCTCCATTAATAGACTTAGATGCAATCACTCTAGTCTTAAAGAAAGTCTTGCTAGATTTAATATCATTCGATCTGCTATTTGTGAATGTGGCGAAGCCGAGGAAACAGCAAACCATGTTTTCTTTCAGTGTAGTAAGTACGAGGATATACGAGCATTGTTTTGCAAAGATTTAAGGAAACAAAAATCCTTTCCTCCGTACTGCATTGAATCTATGTTACATAGTATGGACCGAGGAGTCATCTTTGCGGTGGCCAGGTTTCTGAACAGTATTGAGTTAAGTATTTAAAGATAAAGAGGTCTATTTTTTAAGGTAATCTGTAGAAACAGGAAGCAAAAGTGTCTATACAGTTATAGGTGTTACATTGAATAAGTTAAAAGGAAAAAAAAGAAAAATGTATATTTGTTTGTCGTTTATTTTTATTTTCAGTTTTTGTTTTGTTTCTGGTTCAATCATATATAAAAAATGTTATATAATATTGGAAAAATTGTTATAGAAGGTGTTAAAGAAAAATTAAATCTAATTAAAGCTAAAACTTAATGTTAAGACCAAGTTAAGGATATTGCTGTACTGTGATAAAATGGTTAAAATAAGTACAAAGCTTTTGTAAATCGCGCCAGGAAATTTAGTATAGACCATACACTGTATAGTTCTAAGTAGCAATAGTCTGTTTTTAGGATGTAAGTATTCTTTGTAACATGGTTGGTTATCTGGGCTGAGCTTGGACTCGTGATTGCCCCTACCTTTGTATCTCTTCCTTTTTTTCCAATAAAAAAAAAAAAAAAAAAAAACATAACCGTTAAGATCTAGCTATCGTCTTACTTAACCTCACCACCGTTGGTAAAACAGAAACGTGTATATTGTTTCAGAACCTTGCGTCTCAATAGCAAATAATATCTCAAAATTCTCAGAAAGTCCTAAGCTTCCAGAAACTTCCAAATCTTAAATTCACACTGACTAAATTACTTATTCACGCTAAATTTTTTCTCTGCAATATAATTCACACCTTATTACTTAAGACGCCACCTGTCGACCTATATTTCCAGATATAGAGGGATAGATATTTTATGACCCTCATGGCATGATCCTCCTGTGAGGCAAATATGATGGAAAAAGATGACTCATGTTGTGACCTAAAATTTTGTCAATTTCCTGTGCAAATAAACCCAAATATCGTGATTTGAAATTTAAAGACATTTCAATTATTGACTTTCATAAAAAGTAATAAATCAGTGTAAGTAAATAAAATTCGCGATTAAGTAGAAGTTTCTAATAAAAATTTGTAAAAATAGACAGACCAGTATTCATTAAATTTTTCACCGTTAGCGATTGTTGCGACCTCTACAACTGTCAAAATTCTGATCAAAATGAAATTATTTGAACAAAAGAGACGGCTATATTACTCAGTTTGAGATAACTATATAGGAACTAAAAAATATCTTTGAAATAGAACTAACATCTTAGAAACATTTCTTTTTTATTTTTAATTTAGAAAACTAAATATATTATTGAAAACACAATTGTTTCAACTTATGTTACGTGGAAACGTCTCATAAAGAGTGTGCAAACTTTTAAATTAAAAAAAAGTAATGACCAAACCATTTTAACGTTCTTCTTCCATAAAAATTCAAGAACTACAATAGTGATTATAATATTAACTTCTGAGTATTGGGCACATTGCAAAGAACAAATTTGCTTTAACTTTAAAATCAAACTAATACAGTAAACGGAATTAATGAACACCTCTTGATTTAAGAAATTGTTAAACTGTAAATCATATAATCATTACAAACTATTGTTATTACATATTGATCATAGGCGGCAATATGGCCGCCTCTGTCGCTTAGATAATTTCACTTCGATCAGCATTAATCCAGTAAGAGTGTAATTAATCCAGTAAGACATTTTTTGTTTCTTACAGTGTAACGGAGATTTCTGTCGCTTGACTTTTCTTATTTTTTACCTATTTTGTGAGATATTTGATATCAAACAATGAAAAAGAGCGTGCATAAAGTTATATGCTGCGATGTTTTCATAATACAGGTGTCACTGTTATTATAAAATAAAAAAAGTTGAATTATTAAATTAAAAAAGTTTCACTTAACCGTATAAATTATAAATAATTTCTGACATTCGTTATGTGATTTTATTTTTCTATATTTTTCATTATTATCTACATACATTTTTGACGCCCACCCTGCCCAGCAAAAACCTCGGCTTCAATTCAGTTTTGCAAGTCAGGGGGCGTTTCCTGCTCAGCTGATCCAAAGCAACAGAAATCGAACACATTGGGCTACACTTCGCCGGGAGGGCGCGCCGATACAGGCTACAAAAATAAAAGTTATATATATATATATATATATATATATATATATATATATAGACAATCGCAAACGAGCTGCCATTGGTTGATTAATGAAAAATAAGAATTAAACATACTTTCGGCTGGGGATAATTAAAAACAGTATACGACACACGCCAAGAACTCCAACTTTCTGGCCTTATGTCGTAATTTACGATTGAAGAAAGTAGCTGTCCATTTGAATTTATTAGAACTAAAGTGTTGAAGAAAATTGTGCCACAAATTAAAAAATCTTAGCTGAGAAGATCATTTTAAAATTTTCAGTAATCAAAAATTCAAGTCAATCTTTTTAAAATGAAAAAATCACAATTTATTTATTGGTTTTTATGTATAAAGTACTTTCCGGAAATCATACGCCACCCAGTAGCCGTTGAAAAAAGCCGATTGCTCACAAATACATACTCAAATAGGATACACATTTATGTAATAATGATTATGTTGTCATCAACTTTATAATTGCCATCATTTCTGATTTGTGATTGATCACCAATTGGAAAATTCTACACGAGTACACTAAAATAATTAAATGCATATAATTGAGTAATAAATTGAATAAAAATTGAAATTCTTCAATAATTGAAACAAAAATTCCTTTTTTAAAAGAAAAATATGCAATAATGTTATTTTTTTTTTACAATAATAAAAAAAAGGAAAATAAAAAAATTCCATACAGCTGGTATATTAAAATCAACTTTGAAGTTAGGAACAAAAGAGTGCACGAATTGTATAAGAAAAACCATTAAAGTAGTTTTTTTTCTGTTGATTTTAATTAAAATGCATATACATACAGAGATGAAGTTTTTAAAATTTTTTTTTTCAATATTTCATTAAATTCAAAAGCAAATGTTAGATTGTTTTTTTTTTTGTTGTATCTAGAGTAAATATTTAACTAGTACTATTTTAGTATTCATTAATAAGGAAAAAACTTTGTAATATAAAAGTTCCCAGAAAAATGTTTATCAATTCATTTTTATTTATGAGTCATTTCATAAAATAATTTTCTAGTTAGAAAACTTTTGCTTGTATGATATAAAACGTTTGTAACAGGGAAATAATTTTACTGGATTAAAAAGATATTTTCTGTGGCTGATTTAATTTCTCACTTGAAATCTCAGTTAATAATGACTTTCTTTTAATAAAAATATCAGGGGAAAAAATTTCAAAGCCACTGTTGATAAAGTCTATTTTTTCTAGTATTGTATAATATATTATTAAAAACTACCAACATTCATCTAAAAATTATTCTCTTCCATCATTTACAATATAATCACATTAAATAGACTCGACTTTTATCATTAAAAAAATTGATGATGAATTCAAACAAACATGTTTAATTACTAAAATAACTATTTGATTAATAAATTAACTTTTTAAAAATATATTGATATTTTTCAAATGAACAAAACATTATATAATTCAGTCATAAAGATTCACTATTCAATTATTGATTTTTCGTTATGTAACTCGAATAACTTATCCCGCTAATTATCAATTAAAAATTTTTTTCTAACGAGTAATGGAAAAATGAAGAATTAACAATTCAACAAAATAAAGTAAACAAAAAACTTATCTTTTTAATTGTTATTTACATTCGTTTTGTTTACGAAGAATAGAGTAACGAAGATAATATATATGCAATATTTCAAAAGTCATTTTTAGTACAACATTACTTATTGTTAACTTTACATTATTATTCGAAATTGAATGGAAAATGAGTTTTTAAGTAACAAAAATAGAGTGTTTTAATGATAGTATATGATATGAATATTATTTCTCTCAAGAATAAATTATTAGAATGGATGGAAATAGTTACTTGTAGAATCGTAAATAATAATACTCAACTATTCTTGGTAGTTATGCTGAAATAGTCATAATTGTTTTTCAACTCCCAACTTACAATTTTTTATTTTAAACAATTACATATACGCAACAGCATAAGCCAAATTAGAATAAAAACGACAATATTTTCTTGACCAAAAAATATTGTTTTTAAATTTGAACGCCAATAGAAAATTTGACCTCATCTTTTCATAACAGTCTTATCTCAGAAAGAGAAAAAAATGATCTTCGAAACAATACCACTTTTTTTAACTCAACTCTATTTTATTAGATAGCTGTAGAAATTATCTAGATAGTTGATCGACGATACTTGAAATAATTATTCTGAAAGGGTAGTCTTAACAGTAATGTTAAGTATTTACTACAAATTGTAGTGTTTTAATTTAAAACACTTAAAGGGTTTAAAATGACATCACCTATTTGATTAACATTGTAGTCACTTTTGTGATATATTTGCACGCGAGTTAGAAATAATGAGGCAGGATTATTGGTGAATGAATAGATTATTTATTTATAAATAGACAACACGCGGCAATCGCCATGGGACTACACTCGAGAGAGAGAGAATCTCCCCTCGCCCACTCCAGATGGTGTACCTAGTGCTCCCATACATGACAACTTTTAATGCCCTTGAAAGTGTTTAAAAAGTGACTAAAATGTTAATCAAATAGGTGACGTCATTTTAAAATACTTCCAAATTTGAGTTTTGCAATGTTGTCTTTTTAGTATTGTTTAGAAATTAGGCCAATAAAATTATACAATTTCGGCAGAAAATATTTTTTATAATAATAAAAACGCTCATATCAAATGACGTTCATATTATAATGTTATAGCAATTCAGCCGGGATAAGACCATTTGTAGATGGTCTTTTTTTGACTGCGGTGAGCGAGAGACATCTTCGGAGGGCTGTCAAAGTAGGTGTAAGCTATCGTGCTGATGACTGAATAGTGCACAAGGTACTATTGCTGCTACGATGCCCTTGGGAAACCAGGTGGCACTCCATTGTACATAGTCTTACCTGTGCAAGCGGCTCTGCACCTTTAATTTCGTCACTTTTTCGTTGTCATAGCTGATGTTCAGGGAACCAAGGTATACAACGGAATCTTTGGAGGTAAGGCGATTTCAGGCGATTGATACCGGGACCAACAGTTCTAAGTAAATGAACGGCTACAGTTAGTTATTTAGCACCATAACGGGACACCGACTCACCCGTCGTCAGATAAAGATGCAGAAGAGAACTCCTGCATAAAATCATAAGGGATTGTTCGAGGTTAAAAAGGAACCAAGGTAACTTGAGAACCTAAAAACCAGCAGGCCCAACATGAGATACAAGATAACCGCCTTTACTGTACAAACAGACCCAGAACAATGGTCCTAGGGGCTCAGCACTGGGGAGGCGGGACATTTAAAATTAAAAAAAACTTTAATAGTAATTGTTTACTTTCTGGACCATTTAGCTTTTTGGCCATAAAAATCAAAATATTCTTTTTGAAGGAAAGGAAATTTATTGTAAAGAATTATTTGTAAAAACTGATTGTTTTGAAAGGATTAATTTTGTTTTCAGGTGTAACAGAGTTGTTCAAAGGTTGAATTAAATGACTATTAAACTGAAAAAAATATTGTGATACTAAATATGGCTATAAATTTTCTCAAGGCGAGTCCCCAAGAAAAATTCTCCCCCGGCCCAATTTAAAAAACAAGTTATTATCCTAAAATTCTATGGCACAGGATTCTATGGCGGAATGCGTTTACAAAGTAAAGTCTCTAGACCACAAATTAAATCCATTTCAACTTTATTAATATAAACTAGTTTACAAAACATATTGTGTTGCTATTCTCTAGATTTCCATTGTACAGTGTTTACAAAGTTAACTTTTCACTTAGTGCCGTTTTTAAACTAGAGAGAGAGAGGGGTTGCTATCTTAAAAATCCAACCCAGAAGTGGTCGTTCAACCCACGTGGCCGTAATCTTCGTTGTGTCCGGGCTACACCCAGACCGGGATACTCGAAGAGCTCACAACCTCTTCGAGTAAGGCCTACAACCTTGCCCTGAATAATCGACGAGCTTCAACTCGTCGACGAAGAGTCCAACTACTTCTAAGGGGGGATAGGTGCGACTACGACTCTTCACCCTTCCTAACTCTGAAGCCCTATCTAAGTGCAGGACTAGCTACACTCGTCCCGGATACTCCGAAAGAGCTAACAACTCGTCGAGGTGAAGGCTACAAACCTGCCTGAATAGGCTGACGAGCTACAACTCGTCCATCGAGGAGCTTCGGCTCCTAAAAAACACGGTTCCAGATCGTGGAGCTCCAACCTCTCGAATCGCTAGCTAAAATCCCAAAGAGCACAAAACCTTTTTCTGGCTTTTGTTTTTGGGGAAGGCGTTCAACAAATCAACCCTCCAATTCCTACTTTCGGAAAGCTTCGACGCTCCGGGGCAACTAAAAGGCTTACAACCCTTTAGCATGCTACAACTCTTGTATTATACGACGTGAGCTAACTACTCTCGTTCGGTCTCGTTGTTCCCCTAGTACCGCGGGATACATGTGAAGTGGAAGATCTCGCAAAATTCCACTTCTTTTATACTGTTTTTGACTCCGCCCACTTTGCTATCCACCCACCACTAATTGTGGTGGGTTGCCGTGTGAAGTCGTCATGGCAACAAGTCATCACAATAACTCTCTCTCTCAGATTCTATTACGTTACTTTGACCCTCCTCCGTCTCGCATACACATGATTTTAAAAAATATAAATAGCTTCGCCTGATAATTTAATTCGCGCTATTTCTCATAGTGAGGTCGATAAAATGATTTTACTGATGTATCGATTTTCATCAGAAACCAAGTAAAATTTTGCTATAATATCAGGGCGGCCTTAAAAATGTAACGTCCGTTACATCCCCCTCTTTTTTCCTCCTAAAAAAAAGAATTTTTTTTTTCGGAAATTATTTTTTTTCCTTAAGGCCGTATATACAAAAATAGTGAAAATGTATGAGAGGCCATCAGGTACTCTTCCTTTGCCCAACAAGTATTCTCTTTTACACAATTTATTTCATAATTTTGCCATTACTTTTAGACTTAAATACTAACAAATAATTACATCATTTTCGCTTAACTACAAAACTTAGCCGTTATCTTAATTGGTACAGTGGCTTAAACTATAAAAAATTCCTTATTATAATTAATGCTAAAATTTTGCTTTGCTTTAACTAAAATTAGTACAGTTTCTATACAATCATTATGTAAATTAATATCAAACATCAGTTTTCAATACTAACATCATTACTACTTATCATACAAGTGAATATAACGAAAACAAAAATCTTTGCTCACAACTGAACAATGGAAACCAAACAAAAAGTAAAATATTTCCTTTTTCAAGTTACCGAAATTTCTTCCAGGTGGTGTTTTCCTTGTTGCACACCACTACCTATTTTTAATTAGCTACGTACATTTTTAAGAAGTCTAGAATGAGCCGTTATAAATCTGGGGTCAAGTTTTGGCGGCACATGGTTTAGCCTGCTGCCGAAAGATACTCTTTTCTTAGTGTACCAGGTTTTTCTATACCTGGTATCCTTTGTCCGGCGTTTTTACTGTAATAATTCTTTCTGTTTTCCAGATGCGAAAACTTGTATCACTGCAAATGTCTTGAACGTTTTAATTTCTTCTAAAGTACTGGTGGTAATTGTATTTAATGGTAATGTTTTGTCTGTTTATACTTTTGGATAACTTTTCTAGACTTTAGTAGATTCATTACTTGCAAACTTCCGCCTTAGCTAAATATTTCCTATTCGAAGATTGGTAGGACTTCTTGTCGTTCTGCAAAACCCATGGTTTTTGTTAAGCAACCTTGTTAGTTTCCTTCCAACTCCCTTTATTTTTTGCAAAGTAAATGGTGGAGTTTTTGCTACATGTCTGTATTCCCGAAAGACTTTCCACAATTTTTTTTTTTGGAATTTCCTTTTCCTGCTATAAAACTGAATGCCCATTGCCTCGTTAGGTTGGCGTCGGCAACCAAATTGATAAATAAGTTTCTTTTTTTAGAACGCTAACAAATTTTCTGAAGCTGGAGCCTGTTTTGAGTGAATATATTTCAACCCGGCTTCGGAATTTATCTTGAATTACCTAAAATGAGTGTGGTCCATTTAAACGATCTAATAAAGAGTTGTGATAAATTTGAACTGCTATAATGGCCCATGGCTTCCGTAGCATTGATAGTTGCCATTATTCCTGACGTCCCCTGCGTCCTGAGGTGACTCGTATCGTTGTCGGTTTTTTTAACACAACGAACGTATATATGATGTCGTTTCTGCATTCCTTGGCCGAACAACTTGTTTTGCGGATTCTTGAATCGTTTTTGGCCACGCCCCAAATTGTCCAGAAATCACGGTGTTCTGGGTCACCATCTCAATAGCGTGGAGCTGTTTCGGCTAACTTAACCACTTAACCGCTGATTTCTTGAAACGGGTTCCTTCATTATCCAAGTGGTCACAATAAGGTCGTCTTTTTCGTCAATCTCTTCTAATGCCTTGTGCCTCCGTTCATGCTGGGTATCGGATGTCACGATGTTTTCCGTTGGTTGTTCCTTTCGGATCTCGAGTTTGTTTTATTGTCCCTTGCTCTCTTTTCTTCTTTTGAACTTGTTTTCCCAATTCTGTGACATCCACATTGAGTTGCACGAACAATTCGATTTAACCACATCCAAACAAAGATTTGTGGCTGGTGGTGGGGGGGTGGGGGTGGCATGTTCCGCGGGAGGGGGGGGGGGGGGAGGGAACTCTTATGACCTTGTTTTTGCCCACACTTCCAAACGCAATCTTTAACGGTCATACAGGCTTATAGAACCATAGTAAGAATCCGAACTACGTTGGTTAGCGGGTCTTTATTATTTATTTCTTCTTTGCAGTCATTAACAAATTAAAACAACCACCAAGACGACTTGAACCGCTTTTGTCGCCCACTCATTAACCCGCTCTATTCACTGGTCATACTGATGATGTCTGTTATCATACGTTTTACATCAAAAAGCTCATCTTCTGCGAACATATCTTCGATACTCTGGTCTCAAATCTCATGAATCTTTCTACTTGTTCCTACGTGTGCTTAGAGTTCCTGGTCTACGCATGAGCGTCGGCAGAGCCGTAATAAAATCGCGTGCTGCCTTTCTCCAGGTTTTTGAACTCTAAATCCTGGATTTTCTAAACTTAATTGAAGTTAGGATACGTGAGGTAAAATAAAATTCTTTCGAGCTTTAGTAAACTCTTCCCAATCTTTTCCAATTGCTTCTTATTATTTCTGTACCACACAAGGCTTTGCCCTTCAATAATATTGGGGGCATGCACTGCACAAGATACTTGTCTGCCTATATCATAGCTTGTGACTGACAATTCCAATCAACTCTTTCGATAAATGAGACTACGAATCTTCGACGTCCAGCGAATGTGACGTTCCATTTCCCGGATCTGCTCTTCGCTTTTTAAATCTTTAGGTCCCTTTCCTCTTTGACCTTCTTGCTCTCAGCCGTCACTTGATCGCGGCGTAGAAAGACCAGAAAGGAAACTATAGATTTGTGCCCTCTTGATAGTGGCTCCCCGTAATTTGTTGCGTCAATAAATCTCTTAGACCCGGGTATATATCGTCGATATTAGTGATCACTGTCCGGTATGTTAGGTTTCGCTATTCTATCTTTAATTATTTCTCTTTCGCTGACTGTGTGCCGCCTTCACTTGTAATCTTCCTACTTTGTCGGTTTCATGTCAAACTTGTCCTCCATATCTCTTCCCTATTAAGAGCCTCATGATGCGTCACACCAAATTTGTCTTAGGTTTTGTGCCATACCGGTGCTTTCGATGGCAGCTCATCCACGAGCTTCTAACCTCAGCTCTAACCTTGCGGCTTCCCCTAACCTCCAAGATATTAACTCTTGATGGACCCGGCTTCCATTTATATAATCTTTTAAAAAAAAGCTTCTAAAGCCTATAGCCTTATGTTGCTTGTTCAAAGTTTCGTCCATGTTTTCGAGCGCCAATTGTAACCCTAAATTTTTTCTCAAGGCGAGTCCACAAGAAAATTCCCGCCCCATTTAAAAACAATTGAATCGTGAAATTCTATGGCCCAGGATTCTAATGGGGAATGCGTTACAAAGTAAATTCTCCTAGCGCAATTAAAATCAATTTAACGTTTATTATATAAAACTTATTTAAAAACATATTGTTTTTTCTATTCTAGATTTCCAATTGTACCGTTTTACAAGTTACTTTCACTTAGGTGCTGTTATACTAGAGAGAGAGAGGGTTGCTATCATTAAAAAAAAATCCAACCCGAAGTGTCAATAACCTACCCCGGTGGCCTAATCTCTCGTTGGTCGGCTATACAAACCAGACCCGGGATAACTCGAAGAGCTAACAATCGTCGGGAAGGCTACAACCTTGCCTGAATAATCGAGAGCTTCAAACTGCGTCGACGAAAAGAGCCTCCAACTCTTCTAGGGGGTATAGGTTGCGAGCGACGGACTCCTTCACCGTTTCTAACTCTAGAACCCCTATCTAAGTGAGCGAGCTACAACTCGTCCGGGGATACCTCGAAGAGCTAACAACTCTTCACGAGGAAGGCCTACAAACCTTGCTGAATAAGCTGACGAGCTACAACTCGTCAGCAGGAGGCGTTCGAACTCCGAAAAACGGTCAAGATCGTGGAGCTCCTCCAACCTCGATCGCTAGCTAAAGACCAAGAGCACCAACTCGTGATGGGAAGGCTTCAACGCCAATTCCTACGTTCGGAAAGCTTCAGACTCTCCGGGGCAACTAAAAAAGGCTACAACCTTTAGGCCCAGAGCCTACAACTCTGTATTACACGTAAGCATACTAACTTCTCGTCCGGTCTCGTTTGTCCTAGTACCCCCTCGGAGAAACAGGTGAATGAAAGATCTCCCGCAAAATCCAGCTCTTTAATTATTACTGTTTG
The DNA here is from genome assembly GCF_013357705.1 of Chelonus insularis. Classification (NCBI taxonomy): domain Eukaryota; kingdom Metazoa; phylum Arthropoda; class Insecta; order Hymenoptera; family Braconidae; genus Chelonus; species Chelonus insularis. The sequence continues at coordinate 299 of NW_023276759.1, read as the reverse complement.
ATGACTCCGCCCACGTTTGGCATCCCACACCACTATGTGGTGGGTTTGCGTGGGGGAAAGGTCGTACATGGCAACAAGATCATCACAATAACGCTCTCTCCTCAGATCTATTACGTTACGTTATGACCCTTCTCCTCTCTACTACAAATGATTTTTAATAGGCTTCGCCCGATAATTTAAATTGCGCGCTATTTTCTTCATGGTCGATAAAATGATGTTTTTTACAAAATACTGATTATCGATTCATCAGACCATTAATTTGCTATAATATCGCGGCCTTAAAAATGTAACTTCGTTAC
>NW_023276758.1:0-3978 GCF_013357705.1 Chelonus insularis | reverse complement strand
TTTTCCATACACATTATTTTAATAAATAATTAGTTTTTAAAGTTTCGATCAATTAATCAATCACATATAAGAACATAGAAATATAACAATTATATAACATTATTCATTCATTAGTGACCTAAATAATTACTCTATTTGTTAGTAAATATTTTTAAACTCCTATTTATAATTGCAAAAAAATAAAAGTTTCTCTAACCCATGTCTATTGACGTGTTCTATAATTCTTTCATACACACCAAAATTTTACAGATTTCATTCATAATTTAATTAACTTTACATTCTTTTCGTTCTATTATTTCAACATTCTCATACATAAATTATCTATAAAAAGAAAAACCAAATGTAATAATGATTTTACAACAATAAAATATTGAAATTACAAACAACTGCATAAATATCTGTATAAATATTAAATTACCAACAACATTATCACATTTTTTTACAGACTGAACATTTTTTAATCGTCTACATTATCCCTCCAGTAGCATCATTACAATGAATTTCTTACAACACGTTATGTCACTCATGTCGCAATTTCTTCAATTTTCTGTTGGCTTCTCATACCCTGATTTTCTTTTCACTGAGTTATCCCGAATTTCCGTTGACATCCATTTTAAATTATAAAAAATTAAAACTCTACTAAAAATCTCATACATAAATTGAAAATGCTTTTTACAACTATTTTTATTCCATTCCGGACAACTCAGCTCAATCCATGATTCAAATATTCTCAAAAAACGATAACGAGGCTTTGTTTTGTGCAGAACTGGGCTTCACGTGCTTATCAAATAATTTAAATCCGTTAGATATAATACGTAAAACTCTCTGTGGGGACTTTCAAGGTACCTAATTGATTTTCCTCTGTACTATGAATGCTCTCCACAAAATCAAAGCCTCACCCGATGTTTCAATATTTTGATTTTCTTTGATTATGGACATTACACAATTAATACAATTAAATTTCTTGATACATCGATGAGCAAGATATCCTGCTACATATCGAATTGAGCATTCTTCAATGGAATTATTACAAATTGTTACAATACTTGATGGTAAATCATTGGATTGATGAAAAGTATTATCATTCATGTCGTAAACACTATCATCAGTACTCTCATACAAATACGATGCTTCAGCCAATCCCTCTACATTCACATTACTCATACTTTCATGCATAACAATCTCGCTAATTTTACATTTATTATCGCTTAACAATAAATTTCCGCCATCATCTTCACAATTAGAGCCATCTGGAGGACCTTCAACTTTAAGTAGCATTGAACGCTGCGCCAAACCCATGATTTGCTTTGCTGTTGGATTATCATTTGATCCCAGTGAATTGCGCCAATGACCGAATAAATTTTCTAATGGATCTTGCTGAAGGTGAGATGTTAATAAGTAGCTAACCTTTTCTTTCTTCAATGTGTCCCAAAGTTGCAAAATACTATTAATTGTTAACACGAAGTTCTCAAAGCAATCAGGTGATTTGGCACCGTTCGCAAGAGATAATTTCGAGAGGCATTCAGAGGCATCTTGCAAATACTTCATTACAAACGGCCTCTTCTCTGATAGTCCCGAGCGCATAGGATTTTTATCGTTGACCGTTCGCGCGTTTAAACAATCAAAAAGTTTATTCACTCTATCAATGAAATTCGCGGTTGCATTACATGACGGATGTTTTAATTGACCACTATGAAAACCGGTTCTCAAAGCGGCAGCTACTGACTGACTGAAAATTTGCGCGGCTAATTTGACATTCATTTTTTGAAAAGGATTCGGATCTAAATGACGGTCTGTTAATTTCGGGGCGGCTCGACAAATACTTGTTTTTTCTAATTGGTACAGCTCTCTGATTGCCTCCCAAGAAATTATCTCATCATTATACATTAAATCATTATTTAAAAGTGTATTTCTAACGCACTTAATTAAATGACACACATCGTAACCGCAAAAGATTCTACTCTCGTTCCATTCATAAAATAATTTATTTGCGCTCACATTCAATTTTCGAAATACACTTTGATTACTTTTAGCTTGATCACATACCATAAATCTTATTTTCAAACCAATATCACACACATTCTCCACACATTCCTTTACCAATTCAGCTAAATCTGCACTAGGCACAGACCCTTTCGTGAAAAAAATTGCAATTGGTTGCTTCCAGGAGAAAGACAACCCCCTGAGCATAAACACTAACACACTTTTCGCTATTTTATTACTACGACCTAATGACCCTAAATCAGTAAATCCGTAAACTATATCATTTCGCGAATCATACTCCAACCACTGCTTCATCGACATTTCATCCCACATTAAAACACAATCCCGTTCATATACACTCATACTTTCCACTTTCTTTTGTAATTTGAAAAAAAAATGAAGGATTGAAGCCAGTTATTACTTTAATATCATTTCGCCACGATTGAATTAATGTAACGCACGGAAGAGCCATTTTTAGAGAATTACGCAAGTACTTGTAACACCGCGGGCTACGTTGATAAATTGACAATGCCAAATTTTTCTCGTCATCGGTCCAGACACGCCGAGTTGTATGTCGAATTTGCATTTTTACTAAGAAAAATTTTTTTTTATCCGTGAAAAATTGATCAGCTGCAGCTATTAATGTTTTACGATTACTCTTGAAGCTAACGCGTTTGGAATGATTTTTTTTGCGGTTTAATTGAGCGCGGAGGGATCGAATTTTTTTTCTCTGCTGATTAATTATAGTCCGAAGTTTAGTTAATTGTTTTTGTAAGTAATCAGTGGCTTCAAGTTCTTTTTTTTCCAAACTATTATTACTCTCATGCACAAAGTCTATCACAACATCACTCACAGTATCAACAGTTTCCTCGCACAGCTTCGGCAGTGCAGTTTTCTTCAAGAGTTTTCTTGGTCCAGCTTCGAAGTCATCCTCTTGGAAATGATGAGAGCAAAGGCGTCGTTCCCGCAATTGATTCATGTCCAATAGATGAAGATCCTTATTTCCACAGCGATAAATCCAATCCAAAGTGCTAAAAGAATAATGGAATTAAATTTAATGAACTCTTATCAGGGAAAAATATTCCAGAAATAACGTCTCTTCTTTAATTTAGTATATTTCACACCTAGGGAGGAAAAGTAGACTAGCTCAAACCACGTGTAAAATTACAACCCGAGCCGAAGGCGAGGGGGGGTAAACACGTGGTTTAAGCTTGTCTAATTGTCCTCCCTAGGGCTGAATATAATTTTTCGTCATACCTGAGTGGAAAGTTCAACCCCTCTCCAATGGAAAAGTGAACTTTCCGCGCAGGCATGACGAAAAAACACTTTTATGAGGGTTAAGATGACTTTACTCTATTTCCCTCATAAGTAACCCTTTACAATAATAACTTGACAAAAAATAAAAAATGATTTCACTTATTTTGATGCATGTGAGAAAAACTTTTTATACTTACATGTCTCTCCGCTCAGTTGGAAAACGATGAAAGGATAAGTCCGGATTGCTTTTCTTGGAATTGTGGCAATTTTTATACAGGCACTGTGTCGAACTTCGTACCATGGTTGTTAGTAACCACTTGTGGATTGTTAGAAGACTAATAAATTTATTTAATTAAATTTATTATAAATTTCATACACGCAACAGTGAACTTACAGCTTTTTGAGAGATTGTTCGCTAGTCGAAAATGGAGAGCAACTGAAAGTTTCTCCATAGAACATTTAAATTGAGCTGAGAATTATTAAAAAGTACGCATCTTCTCTTCTTAAAATAGGAGGTGTCTAAAAGTAATTAAGGATTCCTATTGGTTTAGAAGAAATGACACAGTGGAGAACATGATAAAAAAATTTGACACCGGGGAAAACACCTGACTGGGTTATTTTCTATTGAGTCCTTTTAAAACCGACAAGTTTCAAGATTCTCCAGAGTAGTTTCATTCTAATCTATGTTGTAAGAAGAAGATCTCAAAAACAGAAATTGGGGCAATTCGTATAAGACAT
>NW_023276757.1:0-8180 GCF_013357705.1 Chelonus insularis | reverse complement strand
GAAGTCAGAAAGGCGACTGTTCCCCCTATCCAAATACATGGGATCGGGAAATTTCTATTTCGCTCGGCCATTGTCCCAATTATTTCTAGAAAATTAGTACCAAAGATACGAGGGATGAAGCGGACGACGTAAAACAAAAATTTTTTGTAGTAGTGAATATTTTTATTAAGAAAAAATGTAAGGAAGAATAATGAAAAAATTATGAATTGACTTGGCCGCGCTTAAATTTCAAAATTGCTGCCACCTCCATTCAGATAAAAATCACAATTAATTTTTCATTTTAATGACGTTTTCGCCCAAAATTCGTGTTGTGAGTCAGTCCTTGCCCTTTTCTGAATGTGAAAAAAATCAATTCATAGTATAAAATTGATAAATTTAGACATCAGTAGGAATCTTGTATTCCATGATAATTCTCCGAAATAGTTTGAAAAAATTTTCATGTTGACAGCATTATGCTCGGCAGATGACCTCAGTCATCCAATAATTGAAAAATGCTCAATCCGTATCCAGAACTGGATGTCCCGCATTTTGGCAGTAATTCTGTATGTGTAGGTGGACGGGTAAGATATGTATGTGAGTAAACATAGTGTATCACTTTACAATGCCTACACTTGATGACTAGTGCAGTTGGATAAAAAAAATGATGATACTCATTTAACATTATTAATAGAATCCTGCAAAATAACTTCAATATATCGTCGCCATCCTTTATCATGTTTATGAGGTATAAATGGTTAATAATGGAACTCAATTCAAGTCGGCGTATCCAAGCATGTAGTATAAAAACCAATCTCATTAACTCTATCTCAGAGATTATGCGGCCATGTGTTAGGGGCGATCAGAGGTACATGGTCCGGGCAGGGTTTGCGATCCCAGTCTAACCACTTTTTTTTTTTCTACTTTAATCGTAGATTAGCAATGGTAATTATAAGATTTGACATTCTTAATTAAAATCTGTTATAACAATTTTGAGTTTGGTTTCGCTGTATCATTGAATTTATTGAACCCTAAGTCGAAAATTTTGAACAGAGCCATAACTTTCTGTTTGTATAAAACATTTGAAATATAGCCTGTGTTTAACAACTTATAGCATCTTTACATGTATAACACTGTTGTTATTAACAAGTAATCATATTATTATCAACATGAAAAAGTAGGTTTAAACAGCCGTGGCGATTCCGGCACGTCCGCTGGCAAGCTACTACCCCCACTCTCGATGCCCAGCCTGCAGCTTATAATTTTTGACAGATATAAACGTTTTGTATCATAATAGCTCGGTGGTAGCGCATCGGGCTTTCATTTGTGATGGGCAGGGTTCGATGCCATCAGGGATAAAGTTTTTTTTTTCTTTTTCATTTTGTTAGATGTGCATTAATTATAAATGAACATGCTAAAATGAATTCTTAACACGATTTGATTTTTTTTCTCAATTATGAATGTAAATTTATCACGTCGAAATCGGAGAAACCAGATGAAAGGGTTATAAACACGTTTTTTACTATAGCTAGATAACGTAGCTTTTTTTTTAAGCAATTAAAAATATTTAGAATAGTTGAAATAATCCACGGGGATTTCCGCCTTCGCCGGCAAACTCGATCCCTACCCTTCGTAACTACAAGCCTGCGATACATTGGAGAACATAAACATAATGTCAGAGAATAATAGTTTAGCTCTGTAGGTAGAACACCAAGCTTTCATTTTAACGATGAGGGGATTCGATCCCAGTTATAGCCAGATTTTTTGTTTTTCATTAAAATTTTAATATAAATCAATATTGGTGTTTGCATAAGGTAAAATCAATTCATAGTGTCTTTTTAAAGACACGTTTCTAAAAGAGATTCATAGTAAATGGGTCCCTCACCCTCAGCGTATTTCAAGAAAAACAATTTTTTTTCGTATTAATTGGAAGAATAATGTAGATAAAATATTGAATTGATTTATCGTATTAAATCACGTTGAACAAGAAAACAGAAAAAAAATTGTCCTTGATCTTGGATCGAACCCTGGCCCAGCAAATAAAGTCGGGCTCTAACCACGACTAATTTAGTTACAATTATGCAAACGATGCTAAAATTATACAACGCACACAGATCACTTGGGCACAGAAAGTGGGGGTCGAGCTTGCCGGCGAGTATCGGGAACTCACCGCGGATTTGTTTTAAAAACAATTTTTATTAGTAATAAGGTGGTTAAAAAGGCTATTATCAATGTATTTACAAAAAAAGGTTCAGTGGCCCATGTTAAAATATTTTCTCATTTGTCATTGAATTAATTGAAGGAAAAAAATTTTTACAATAAAAATGGAAATTTAAAACTCTTTTGGCATGTAATATTGCAATTAACATGCTTTAAAATAAAAAAAAAATGTTGCCGCAATTGGAATCGAACACCGTTCGGTAAAAAACGGCGAAGCCTTCTGAACTATAAGAGCTGCAATGTTCATTTGCCTGTTGTTTATGTTTAATATCGTAAGCTCAGGCTAGTAACAGAGGTGGGAAGGTGGCTGCCGTCAACTTTTCGCACTCGCAGTCTGTCTTCTTAAAAAATAAGACGGAGATAGAGTAGACATATTTTGTGCTCGGTCGGCTCGGAACAGATTATTCGAAATGATTGAACATTTTCTGTACCCTAAGGCTTCCACTTTTTTGTAGTGCATCCCTGAAAATGATCATTTTTCGAACGATTTCCCTGTATACCCCACCTACTCAATTTCATTGGAGGATCGAGCTGGCGGCCATTTTGCCGCCAACGCGAGGCGAAAGTTTCAACTTCCGGGAAACTTTCTGACTTCAGCCCAGCATTAAAAACTTTGTAAGATTTCTTGGGGCCCTAAGGGCTCCCTGGTTTGTAGATCATCCCGGAAATTATCATTTTTCGAAACGATTTCCCTGTTACCTAATTCCATTTCCAGGTTGGATGCAAGCTTCGGTTCGGCCTTTTGCCGCACAACGCGAGGGCGTAAGTCAACTCCGGGGAAACTTCTGACTTCAGCCCAGCCTTAACAACTAAATTCACCCCAAAATATCCCTTTTTATGGACGCCGTCATATGGTAAAGAAAAATTTGCTAGACGTTCTAAGGGAAACTCGGTCTTCACCCCCGCCTTAAAAACTCGAGTGACAATATCTAACTTATCAACTTAATTAATATATTTATTCATCTAAGGGCTGGCTGAAGTCAGAAAGTTTCCGGAGTTGACTTTACGACCCTCGTGTTGTGCGACAAAAGGCCGAAGCTGATACCAACTGAATTGAGTAGGTACAGGAAAAATCGTGTCGAAAATGATAATTTCAGGGATGCACTACAAAAAGGGAGCCTTAGGGCACCAAGAAATTTACAAATTTTGGAATAATGCTGTTTCGAGCAAGACAGAGCACAAATATCATCTCGTCTCCGTCTTATTTTGCGGAAGACTGCGAGTTCGAACAGTTGACGAGCAAGCACATCCCCACCCTCTGTTACAAGCCTGAAGCTTATGATATCGAAACGTAAAACAAGCAAATGAAAATAGTGCTGGCTCTTAGTCAGAAGGTTCGACAGTGATTTTTTACCGAATGTGTTCGATTCAAATTGCGGCAAAATTTTTTTTTATTTAACTGCATGTAATTGCAATTTTATCATGCCAAAATGAGTTTTAATTTCAATTATTTTTATGTAAAATTATATTTTTCAATTACTCGCTGATAAATGAGAAAAGATTAAACAGGGCCCTTCACCTTTTTTTGTACAGAATACCTTGATAATAGCCTTTTTGAACAACTTATTAACACATACAAAAATAGTTCAAACATCCGCGGCGAGTCCGGCACTTTGGGGCACGCTTGACCTCCACTCTCTGTGCCCAAGCCTAGCAGCTTAATAATTACCAAGCATAAATAACTAGAATATGTATAACTTGTCCTTAGATTGCATAACTTAGGTGATGTTATGTATATTTACCGTAACTGTTGCTACATTCTTCAACCCTTTTTCTATATCCCTGTCATAAAATTAAAACTGTACTTCAATATTTCCCCAGGAAACGACACTTCCAACACAATTCCCAAAATCCGCAAACTACCTGATTCGACACAGTTTCACTAACCCAAAAAACAGCCTTACGTCACCAAACAACAACCCTTTCTATCCTGATTTCATCCCCATAAATACATCCCAATTTTAGGAACCTTAACACTCTTCTCTAAGACACCAACCTGTCTACTGTCTTCTATTTTCTAAATCATACCATTTATATTAGAACAACTGTAACCTGTACGAACTAATAAGTTTCATAAATTTGAAGTAGAACTTAAATTCGTGTTTCATTGGCCATACAAACAATATAAACACGATAGCTCTGCGGTCAGAGTGCTGGACTATTTTGCCGGGTAGGGTCGATCCCAGTCATGGCAAAGTGTGCTTAAGTGACTTTATATACTTATAAATTAATTCATCTATTTGATTAAATTATTCTTCCAATTAATTACGGAAAACACAACTTGTTTTCTGAAAATAAGCTGAGAGTGAGGAACGAGTTACTACGAATTCTCTTTTTCGAAGTGGTTGTCTTTAAAAGACAATAGGAATTGATTTTGAACTTATATAAACAACCAATTATGTATTTATTTTACCCTAATCGGTAAATGAAAGCTTGGTGTTCTACTCACAGAGCTAACACATCATCTCTGACATTATGTTTATGTTTATAAATTGTATAATGCAGGCTTGAGTACGAAGGGTAGGGATAGAGTTTGCCGGCGAAGTGCCGGAAATCCCCGTGGATTATTTCAACTACTTCTAAATATTTCTAAATTGCGCTTAAAAAAAGCTACGTTCATATAGCTACAGTAAAAAAAGTGTTTATAAACCCTGTTCATATGTGTTTCCGACTCGCGTCGATAAATTACATAAAATAATACTGGATCACATCGTTGTAAACAATTACTTTTGGCATGTATATTATAATTACATGCAAATCTAACAAATAAAAAGAGACTTTATCCTGACTGGAATCGAACCCTGCCCGGCAAAATAGAACTCTGACGCTCTAACCACATGGCCAGCATAATCTCGATATTGAGTTTATGTGTATTTGTTTTTTACACTACATGCTTGATACGCCGACTTGGATTGAGCGTCCTTATTAACATTTATACCTAATAAAAATGATGATAATGGATGAATATTTGTTGAAGTTATTTCAGGTATTATATTAATTAATGTAACATGCGTATCATCATTTTTATTTATTCTAACTGCAATAGTCATCAAAGTATAAGGCATTGTAAAGCGATTACACTATGTTTACATCACATACATATATTACCCGACACACTCATACACAAATTACTCACCAAAATGCAGGCACCATCAGTTCTAGATACAGATTGAGCATTTTTTCAATATGGATGACTGAGGTCATCTGCGAGCATAATGCTGTCACCTATCGGAATTTTTTCAAACTAATTGCCGGAGAGAAATCATTCTGGAAGGGAGCGTGACATCCGTCCCCAATAAGATGTCAGTCAAAGGCATTTTTACAATCTTTTAAATTTAAATCTTTAATGTATAATTTACTGATTGTTAATCAAATTCTATGATGCCCAGATTTTTTATCTAATGATCATTTTAAAAAATAAGCTTTATTCTTTTAAATCTTTTAAAATTGGTTTTTTTATTTTCAATCATTTAATATTCAATCAAATTATAAAAATTTTTTTTTTAATGTTTATCATTTCGTTGAACAGTCAACTTAAGAAATTAGGACTGGTAAGTTATCTCGCGTCGGTATAGTAGAAAAAAAATTCAACTAGTGTCACTGTTTCTGCTAGATGACAGTAATTACACTGTTTTCAATCAAAAAATTCAAATGATTATACAAAAAAAGTCCTGTTTGTCTGGCTCATGTGAAATGTCATGTAATGCCCACTACATAAGAAGTGAGATGTAGGCTTAGAGTCTAATGATAATAACATGTGTTTTCTTAATGTTAGCGTAATAACGTCAGTCCAAGTGAAAAAAATTTGAAAAACTGATTATTAAAAAGTTGAAAAAACTTCAAAAATATGTCTGTCAGTATTATTTGCTCTTCTTTAATAAACATAAACAATTTTCGTGCAACGAGTTTTATTACTTAAGTTTGTATAAAAATAAATCAGTATATTTAATGAATACCTCAATTTAACTGAATTTAAGAAATATAAATATAATATGAATATAAATTTATTAATAAATTTTAATATAAATCACTACTCAATTCAATTATTTTAAAATAAAACTAATCAGGGTCAATTAAAGAATTCAAAAATCATTCCTGAAGTTATAAGTATAACTTTTATTTATATTAAGAAAATTTACATTGCTGGTATCTCTCTAACTTTGGTTTTTACACTTCCAAATTATGAGCCACGTTGTCTCAGCTCCCGTCGAATATTTGTGCGTTCAACTACTGCCTACAAATATTCTGACATGTCATCCTATATATAAATTGATATTATAACAAATTATTCAAATTTAATATAAACTGATTGAATAAATGACAAATTATATAAGTACCTTCCAGTTCTCAAGGGACTCTTGTAAATATTAATGTACAAGTCAATTGTATGTTGGAAATTGCTCGAGAATGATTTTGCCGTGTAGTTTCATTCATTATTCTACAATATTCAATGTCACCTGTCACAAATTATGTTTATTAATCGATCTGAAAAATGAAATTTAAATTCAATTAGAATTATGAATATGTATAAATATATATTAAAGTGGTTTTCATATTTACCCAAAAAATTACTTTTTTGTCGTTAAACTAATTGTCGTGTGAACTAAATTGAGTAATAATAAAACATTTAATGGGATCTTATTTTATTTCTCTCAATCTATAATTTATTGTGTGAAAAATTTATTTTGTTTTTTAAAAAAATATGTCATTAATGAAAAAAGAGTTTTGAAATAAAAATTATATTGAAAAAAAACCTGTTTAAAAAATTCATTACACGATGGAAGAAACTAACTTTATTAGAAAAGTTTAAAACTAAGCGTAAATTAATGATACAAATAATATATTTTATTTTATGTATAATTACGATAATACTAGAAGACTGTCTACTGATAGTCAATTAAAACACAACACTAACTGAAGAAATAGCAAGTAATTCACGTAACTTAAATGATTGATGAAACAAAAAAAGGAAATATATTGAAGAAAAAATTTCAATTTTAAAGTAAAGTATTTTTTTATTATTTTGAATTGTGAATTGATATTGTAAAGAAATTAACTCAATATAAACTTGACGTGGTATATCTCTAACGATGAAACAAATATCGATATAAGTAATTGGTTTGAAGAAGAAAATTATGCTCCATTTCAAGAAGATCAATCTAATATTTATTTTTGGTAAGTAAAGTTGCTATCTTTATTAAACAGTTCAAATTCCAAATCATATAAGCATTTGTGAATTTTTGATTGAAAAACTGTAGTCCCAAGGGAAGGAAATTGGGCTACAAGGTAGTTTAATTGTAATTATGTAATTAACAATTAGTAAGCAATTATAACTAATAGATAATTAGTTTATCATTATTTATTTAAACAATATACTTTTTTCATGCTACAGCTATAGCGTTATAACAATGAAACTATATTTTATCGATTGCACTAGCGGCGCTGGCTCTTGTGCCGTCGTACCGACCGAGTTGGTTGCGGTCGAGCGCCACAAAACAGTGTAATTACTGTCATTCTATCAGAAAACAGTGACACTAGTTGAATTTTTTTTCTACTATACCGACGCGAGTAACTTACCAGTCTAATTTCTTAAGTGACTGTTCAACGAAATGATACATTAAAAGAAAATATTTTATATTTGATTGAATATTAAATGATTGAAAATACCAATTTTAAAAGATTAAAAGAATAAGCTTATTTTTAAATGCTCATTAGATAAACATCTGGGCATCATAGATTGATTAACAATTCAGTAAAATATACATTTAAAGATTTAAATTTAAAAGATTGTATATATGCCTTTGACTGACCTCTTATGACGGATGGCACACGCTCCAGCGGAATACAATAGTTTCTAACATTAGGGCTAAATGATGCAAGTTTGTATCCTATGAATGATTTTTTGTGACATTCAGAGAGGTATGCAAGGACTGGACGCAAACTACGAGAATTTGGGCGCGACGACACGTCTAGATGAATAATTA
>NW_023276756.1:0-4228 GCF_013357705.1 Chelonus insularis | reverse complement strand
CATGCTGTATAAAAAAGTGAGCTTTGCTTGAACTCGAACGTAACTTTTCTTTTCTATATAGAATTTTTAGATGGATTAGTCTAGTAAGTCAAACAGGCTCTCCTTGTAGTCGTGAATGGTAATAAACTTTCTAAGTAACGTAGAGAACACATGTCCTATAGAGCTTGTACTCATGTATGCTTATGGAATAGTAGCTAGAATTTGCTGAGAGAACATAGAATATAACTAGTTTCATCGATTTAGCTATCATCGCGAGTCGCTGCTGACCTAGAGTGATTTTTTGAAACGTTACGGTTTTTCTTGGGTACAAAACAAAACGATGACGTCTTAGCCACTAAATATTACAGATTACCGAGTAGCGTTGTTGGCTATTGCAATCATCTGTAGCGAACCTTACTAGTAGAGTCAACCTCACCATGAAAGTAATGTGAGCTGATGGTAACGTTATAGGTGACTAATCTAAGTTGCTCTTGAACTACTGTGGTGTCTATAGTGGAGTCTATCAAAGCTTTAAGAACAGCACAAATGAATCAGATCATCTACGAAAAGTGGATTGTTTAAAATGCTTAAGTTTTGAGCAAATGTTGGCAGTTGGTCAGCCAATATTCCCTAGGAATGCCTGGCCCCGGGTTGCATAGATGCTCTTGCTCTTAAGATATGTCGCGCAACAACGGGGCAGATAGACTATAATCCGTCGTACCCTACTTCCGTACTGCCCTATACGGCGGTCTGAATGGGGGACGCCGAGCGCGAGACGCGTTAGCGACCGCCGACCAAAGCGGAGAAACGTTGGTACTACGTGAGGCCACATTTCAAGCCCTGTGCCTGGGGCTGCAAAGTCAAAATATGACATGTAGGACCAGGTACAACTGGCCAATGAGGTCGGACTCGTAGTGGGTATGCGTAAGGCCTCGGGCTTGTTACGTGTAATCCCTGTGCCAGTTCTAGGTGCAGGTATATGCGTCCCGGGAAATGCCATCGCTAAGATAGTAGTGTAGTATAATTCCCAGAGTTATGCCCAAAGGGCGAGGTACTCATTACCGTCCGTAGGACGGAGGGAAGCATGGCATTCACTAGGAATGCCGTGGTTGTATCTTTGCAGACGATGAATAACTCTCTAGGATGTAATGTTCGTTCCAGGATTACCAAACGTAGACTCCTGATGGTTAAGTTGGAGGGTGATAATACCGAATTCACAAATCAACACCAAATATTATCAATTGTTTGTGACAAGTACTTTTTCAATTCGATACATCTACAAACCAATAAATAGCTTGAACGATCAACAAAGAGTAACTAGTCCATTGGCTTTAGATAGAAGCCCGTATACATTTGGGTGTCCCACTCGATTTTCCAACGCAGTTTTATAGTTTTTTAGGTGAGGATCACGAGTATCAAGTTTATTTCTTAATATTGTGGTCAATTTTTTATTATTAGCAAATTTATACTTTAAAACTGCTATTCAAGCCATATCATTAATTTTACAACAACAATTTTTCGACAAAACGTGTTCCTTATAATCTTGGCTACAACTTTTATTTAAAGTATTTTTTGTATTTCAACTATTTATCATGAAATTGAAATGAAATCCATTGTTAATGCTCCGATTGATCGGATCTCTCACTTGCACGCAGTTATAACCTCTACTCACGTTCGAGCGCAGTATGTACGCCGTTTGCGTGCTATGTTCTTTCAGATATATGTTTCTTAAATATCTCAAAATCTATTAATCTGAGATGGAAAAATTATACATATAAATCATTTAGAATCGCGCTAGGATTTCAAAAAAAAAAATTTTTTTTTTCTACCCTCAATAGTTTACACAGAAGAATGTTTTTTTATTACAATGGAGCTTATTTTGAATGCGCACCCACTGGCTATGCCACCGCTCGCACATGAAACTTGATGTTATTCAATTATATAAGTTTTTAAATATTCAGCAATATACTTATTCTTTATCCATTTATTTTCAAATTATACAATTTTTACTATAATTTTTTTATTTGATTTAAATTTAATTTGATAATAATATTTTTTCTTTTAATTTTTAGAAATTTCTTGGATCTAATTATTGACATCGAATTAATATTGTCATTATGATTGTAACTTTTTTAATAAAAAAAAAATTATTTCTGTTATATAAAGATATAATTTTCACAAGATTTTTTTCTACGCAGGTACAAAATGCACAACACAAAACATTAAAACTCTTACATTAACAACTGTTCGAACATTTCTTACAATCACACGGTGATGGTAAATCATCAATTGGAGGATATAGATTTGTTTTTTGTTGTGGTATTAGTTGTCCTAAATTTGTTCTACTGTATCCAAATTCTAATGGATTCAAGTTTTGACGAAGTCGCTCAAGTAATATAATTTTTTATTGGTGATATAAAATGCTCGTAAAATGTGCAGAGGTATTGTTGCACTTGTTGGAAACAGATCAGTAACAATTTCTGATTTTCCAGTGTGTACTTCCATGTTCTTAACTCGTTAAAAGTCTCACAATTACTATTTTTTTTACTACTTCAATCAAATATTTTTCACTATTCTGTATCATTTCATTCATTTGCCATTGACAAGTACCTGTAACATTATTAAATATAATTTGACACAGAAAAATTTTTTGGCGTATTTTTCAATTATGTTCTGATATTCAATAATCTTCATAAAACATAACAAATTATAAAACTTATTGTTATTAAAATAATTAAAAATAATTATTTAAACAATAATAGACTTCTTTGTATAATATCAAAACAGATTTATTCATAGTTACTCACTTCTACCAAAATCTTGTAAATACTTTGATGCGTTTGCTTTTATTGCTCTCAATTCAGTTTCTATTCTGCTTGTATATGACGAACCCGTCAAAAAATGAAGTGCTGGTAATACTAAGCAAAATGCTAACTTACAATGAAGTACCCAGTGATGAACTGGGATGATCACTTTTCTTCTGCTAGTCATAAATTCTATCCATAATTCCTAATAGATGAAGAAAAATGTATTACTATATGAATTCATGATTACATTTAAAATTCAAATTTTCCCAAATCAGTAACTAAATTATCTGACAAATGCAGATTGTCTCAAAGAGTTTCATTATTCTATCGACAATTTAATTTATCAATGTTACAAATTTAAATGATAATTTCCTTTAACCCATTGAAAAACTTAAATATAATACTTGTTTTACTAACTTTCAAACCAAACGTCTGGATCTTCTATAGATCTATTTGAATCTATAGATCTGTAAGAGTAATTATCAGTCTTTATAATAATTTTTGTCATTAAAAATGAGTTCAACGTTATACGTTCTTCTACAGAGCTTTTCAGGTACACTTGTAACAGTTCTATGTTATGAATATCATTCCAAAACTTCTCTTTTTGTATAGGCATTGGAACACGATCATTGATAGCATGGATTTGAATTGATTTTTTTTCAAAGCTAAATAATAATAAAATTTGAAGAAGAAAAAAAATATTTTTGAAGAATATTTCAAAATAAAATTAATTACAAGAATGTAGTACTTACTTATCATTTAATCGAGGAACATCTTCAGTGAATGATTTGAATAATAAATCAATTCGAGTTAAATGAGGGTTCTTAACTATTTCTTCTTGTATTAATTTTAAAAATGATTCTTTATAATCTTCAAAGATCTTTTTACTATAAAATTTAATACTTTTGCAGAGATTTAAAGCATCAATCATCAAGTACGTGTTTTGTGTTGATAACAAAGATAATTTAATTTAAGTGGTAGAATATTTTTTGGAGTTCGTCAATAAGTTTATTTACTCAGCATATTTTAGAGCGCTATTCCTTCAAATAATTTATTTTTTCTTGTCAAATCATAAAAGAGTAAGCGTTATAGTGAATATTGGCGTTCTGTTGCCAAAGCAAACAATTTCTGAGCATCCTTGCTATCATCAAAGCTAGCTTGTAATTGTTTCTCTTTCATACGTTTATTAACCATCATTATCGGTAATGAAACTTTCGTCATAGTTGCGAAAGAGGTATTAATTTTAACGAAATGCGAGATTGAAAAAAGTATTAAAATTTTCCTCCACAGACGTAATTTTTCTGAAAAGATTTTTACTGTTAAGCTCTTCATGGTATAAAAGATTAGACATCGTAACATACTGTTTTTTAGCAGTAGATCCGATGACATCAGCAGAGTCTTTGCCTGAACGATTAATAGAGCACGTCTATGCTTGATCTATA
>NW_023276755.1:0-47664 GCF_013357705.1 Chelonus insularis | reverse complement strand
ACGAAGAATACTGGGTACGATGGATGACGTATCGAACTGAGGAATTTTTATTTATTGATCTTCTATCTTCAATTTAGGCTATTTTGAGTTAATGTAAGTGAATGGTGAGTCAACCGATAAAAACTGTTTTTGACAAATTTTCATGATCAATGAATAGAAGATTATAAAGATCAGAGCTAATTCACATATTTTTCTTGAGATGTTTTACCTTAACAGATCCCCAAATGGTTTCTATCCCGTTTGTATAATGCTCCTCATCATTTCCCATTGAGCATCTTCACTGTTAAATAGGGCTTCTTTCTTTCATCACTATAAAAACTGTAATTTGCAGTACCAATATGAAGGATCCAATAAGATCAATAATAACTGGAAAATCTGGTTTGCGTTGTTCCATGTTTGGCCCAGGTATCGCAACTCCTTAATGAAGAAATGCTTCATAAATGCTTTCAGGTGGTAGTAACTTAAAGCAATTTTTTTTGATAATTACTAATTAGCATGTTGAATTCAATATTCATCGTACTGCTTGCTGAAGACTTATCTGTCTAAAAATAATGCAAAAGTAACAATGATGACATATTCCATTGCATTGCGTCAGGATATTCAGTAATACTAATATGATTTTTACGTACGTGGCAGTGAGATAAAGGCTGGCCTCGTACAATTGTCCCTCAGTCCGTGACAGCGGCCTCGTAAATATTTGAAAGATTCTGTTGTTGGAAATTAAAAATTATTTTTGGAGGATTGAAATTTTTGCACCTATTCCCTCGCTCATTTTTCCAATTATTGTACTATAGGTATTTTCATGGTATTGCTGATAAACTCCAGCCACTGAAAAACAGACTGCAAAAAATACTTTCTTTACTGCTTATCTATCTCTTTATAACTCGTTTGACTAACTTTGGTTCGTTATTAAAAACATAAATACAAAACGATTACTATTCTAAATGTGATCTTTTTAGCTTCGTATTTCTCTTCATCTATCTTCTTGCCCTTCCCACTTTATTATCGTACATCATTTATAGTAAACAATATAATATGAATAAACACTTACATGATTTGATGTGGAACCAATCAATTGTCCAAATTTTCAAAAAGTCCATACCTAATGGGACAGTTAATCGATGAATTGAAGAAAAAAGCAAAAATGGACTATTATTTGAGACGATTCTGGCTTGGTAGCTGTGTGTCAAGTATAACTACTCCAAAAATTTGAATCTACAACAGCAAACATAACACCGTTTGGTCTTATAATTTTACACTCTTCACTGGTTTCATGAATCATTAATGTTGATACATAGGGTGACTCAAAATGTCCATTAATAGTGAACTAGTGATGGCGTTGGGAAACTCCTATTAACTGGCCAGTCGTACCATTGTTCTATGAACTAATTTCCATGTGACAATTATGCTGCATCGGGATGCTATCTATAATAAATAATAAATAATAGTAAATAGGAGGAGACAAAAAGAAATGGATCATTAAGTCAACTAATCTTTAAAAAGAAGTAATTTAATATGTCATGAACAACCTACATCGGTGATAATGAGTTAGAGATTTCGCGCGGACTATACGAAATGCGTCTCACAAGCTTGTCTCTCACTTTTGTCCCTAATATTACGTATACATTTGTAAATCGCGACTGGTGCGTGAGATTGGAATGTTTGGATGAAAAAACACCACCAACTATTTTTCCTCCGTCCTTGGCCAATCTAGTGATAATGTACTGCATCGTAGATAGCTGAAAAGGTTAAGTGACAAAAATAAAAATTTGTTTTACACCTTTCATGCACGCATTTTCAATTCTAATCTAAAATTAGGTCAAGAATAGCATTTGCGAGAAGAGAAAAGTTGTAATTTCTCGTCACGTATAGAAAAATATGAGAAATATATGGACTGTACTTTTTTACTCCCAAATTGTGAAGGCCATTTTCATTACCTAATAACATCCTTAGCGTGTGTTAAAGACAAACACTTACATTTTGTAGATTTGCTTTCTCGTTCATGGCTCTAAATATGAAGACTCGTCAACTACTCTTGTCTTCTACCACTGCATTGTTTCTTTTGTTGATGGCATTTTCACGTCCGGTCGACTTACGAATGTTACGAACAAAACCCTTTTGCAGTCAGGTGTAACCGTTTACTGGTTGTTGCTGCACTATGAATGTGAACGTTGAGCACTAACATGGCTCTTGAAAACGTGGGCTTGTCTCAAACAGTTTTCCCAGAGAATATTCGCAATGCCACTCACTTCTAAACCCAGAGAACAATTGCAACGAAGAATTGTGCAATGTATACTCGATGATGATTTTAGATACATGTCGTCAGGAACATTGTATTTGAATTACTATATAACTTTACAGTTTCTACTGTACAATTTTGATTATCCACTATATAGCTCATTATCGTCGCTCTACTTATTTAGTCAAAAGGAAAAATTTATTCATCCGTCCCAGTCATTTTGTTTATTCGAAGTGTACGCAAAAGCCACAAACTGATGTAGTACGGACGCAAAATATGATAACGGGCACTATGAATACTATGAAATCTAGAACAAAAGCCGAAGCGTCACCGTCTAGGATGTATAGAATGTATGCATGTGATGCCACGTTTCATATCGAAAAAATTACTCGATTTATAAACGAGATTCTGTAACAATAAACTCTGAAGATGAATATATATAAATACACATAACTTCTTAAATGTACTGTTTTGTATGGAAACATCAGTTGCTGAACCCGGTCCCGTACTAACCATGTCTGAGGCAATGCCACGAAGCCTCCACTAAATACCGAATAAGGCACGTTTGGAAAAACACAAGATAAGAGTTTTCATTAGTTTGTCAGCACTGCCGCGGTGATCTTCGGATATCCCTACTACCCGTAAAATCCGATTAACCACGTGTCGTCAACACGTAAGGACGTCGAGAAACAATTGATAGACAATTTTTTACCAGTTCGTGCTATTGTGTGCACACATATATGTTATTCAAAATATTTTTTGGTAATTTGACCGTTATGTCTTCCAGTTTTCTCAACAGAAAATCATTAACTTGCATGTGTAACGTGCAAAATCATCCTCGCCTTACAATTTCCGTGCTCGGTAAGCGCTACAGCTCACGGATCGCGACCGGTAATAGGCAGAACAGAACAGAACATAATAAGCTTTTAGTTTGATATTGAAGCATTACAGACGACAACAGTCAGAAATGAAGTTTTTGTGCCACAGTACGAAGCTTATGGTAGGCACAATGTTCTCAAAACATTATGTGAAGTAATTTATTATTTATCGTCTATTTATGATCGCTCACTTTGTACTTCTTTCTCAATATTTCTGGACGTTTCACTATATTTTTGGAAGATTACATGTAGATATAAAATTCAAAATGTATATTATTCAGAACCAAAGCAGTATTTTTTGTATGAATAGTCTGAGTAGATATTTTTAGTTTCTTATATAGATTAAATACCTTATGTCGAAATGATACGCAAAGGTGCAATTGTGTGTATTGTCATGACAATACCTTCGTTATATTTTATATAGTATTTGAGTTCTTATGTATTTTGAATATTGATTGGTCAAAGAATTATGTATAATAATTATCTAAATTTCATTTTTTTGCATATTAGGTATTTGAATGCCAACAAAAACTCCTGAGAAATTTGCCGGGTTTCAGGGCAAAATGTGTCAACGGGACCATTTCAAATTTTAAAATTTCATAACCATCCTCCAATCCAATGTGGGAAAAAATTTACATGTTTGAAGAATACTATAGATACAGTAAATCGAACAGCGTCCACAAATCTTTAAGAATAATTTACAGGAAGTTAGTGTAGTGTTAGTATTCTTAATTTAATTTTTTAAAAGGTATTTTTAAGCTTAATATTTTTTAAACATTATTTGTTGTTTAATTTCTTTAGACCTGCCAACCAAGAAACTCAAGTGCTACCGTTGTGTAAGCTTTATAGTGGTGTCCGTTATCAAGAACCAAACATTGTCTAATTGTACAACAACTACAACAACTTCGACACACTATAAAATTAAACATAACCTATTAAGGAATAACCATTAATTTTTAATCATTTTGATAGCAAATATTTTTAAATGTGAATTATCTTTCAGTCATTCTCAAATTATGTAAATATGCTGTAGCTTTAGGATACCAGTTCAATTTCTAGGCATCCTATTGTTGCGATTCATAAACTTGGAGATCATGGAATCGCGGATGCGAATTGGAGAAGACAAACACGCCAATAGAACCAACATTCTCTATCGTCATTGCTAAGATATTACAAGCTGCCAAGATTGCATTTTATACAGCATTTCAGACTGAAAGCATCTCGCCTTCCTGTGAGTCCCTTTTTTCGACTCATGCCCCCTCATAGTCTAACTGTCTATGCCAACTTGAAATATAGTGTGAATCGAGTTTTAACATAACACAGTATTCAATTGGACGCTACTTTGTAAAATAGTCCCACAGAAGCCCAAGGTTTCCTTGCAGTTATTCTCTATCTTGGGCATTATTGAGACACAATAAGTGAAAATAGTATTCTCAACATGCATTTCACTTTAAACGAAGAATTGCAATTTAGCGTCATTTTCTTATTCTGTAGTTTGGTAAAAAGTATTCCTCGCTAATTTTGCACCAACCTGCATCATTAGCTGTCAAGCTATCAAGGCACTCGTGGATCATTAATATAGTTTCTGAGCATGGCTCTGATTAAAAGTATCAACTATTGTTTCCAACTATTAACAACGAATGATCGATGCTCTTCTTGTTGTTCAACAAATTCATATGGTTTTGAGTAGTTGATTGAGTACTTAGACCAGTGAAAACAATCTGAAATGCCGCTTTTTTAAAACAGACACTTTTTGAGTCTCAATTCTTGGCGACAAAGAGTACAAGTTTATCAAACTCTACTCGTCGGCCGTACATTCAACCAACAATTTTTAAAATGATATGCAATATAATCTCTTCAGCAAAAGGGTAAAAAATAAAGTTTAATGATACAGGTGGATTAACCAGGTTGAAGAGATGTTGGAATAGAAGACTCGAACATAAAGTCTTTTCTATTTTCTGGGATTATCACCTTTAATATTGACTACAAAATTCCGTTGGTGTATATTAAGCAATAAAGTTATCTCAAAACGCCGGTCCCTTCTAGAAGTACAGAGATAATGACACTGGTTTTTCGTCGTGATCTCCATTTCGTTATATTGTTGACACTCATCTTGATAAACTTTATTGGCATATCTTGAACAACCAACTAAGTTTTAAAAAATCAAATTGACCACGTCTTGCAGAAACGTGACGCAAATCGCTGGTAATAAATTTGATAATATTGAAGAAGTGTTTTTAGGATCATTTTTTCAAGAAAGTTCAAGCTTCATTAAATGAAACCTCGAATGGCTTGTCATAATTACAATCAAAATAACGGAAAACTCTGGTTCATGGTTTTTTTAGAGAACCCGAAGCTTATTTGAATAATAATCTTTATTCTTTTGAGTTTATCAATTATAACTTGTCAATATTAATTGTGAAGCCAGGAAGTATGTTTTAATAAAAATAAATTTTAGTTGTTATCTGTAGTGTTTCTATTTTGTCTCGTTGAAAATTAAAGAATAGCTTTTGTAAAGTCTTGACAATTCTTGACCAAGATATCATTTTTCGGTCTTAATTTTTTGAGGCATATCTGCGGGAATGACTTTGACAAATTCATCCAGGCATTATCTTCCTAACTAGGAGGTTCTTGAATAATATTCCAGTTAGAGGCCCTAGATGAGCACTGTAATTAATAGAGTTAAGTTCTGATACAGAAGAAGTTGCGTCTTTTGCAGTTGATGGTGTAAGTTAAAATCAAAACAAATTCCCAGCTGCTAATACTCGAAGAGCACTAAAATAGAGTCATTGTTTAATTGGTTCTTAATGCATAAAATTTAACAAAAGTAAAAATTATATTCCAATGATCAACTGTCAGATATGTATTTGAAAATTTTATATAATTTTTTTAAGCAGCTATTATATAATTAGATAGAAGAATTGTAATATTACTGTAAAAAAAATACTTTTTTTTTGTAATAATTCCAATTTTCTGTCCCTTATGGAGAGGAAAACAATTCAGCTTATATTTGTGCTTTGCCCTAGTTTATCTACTGTATCGCACCACAAATCAATCCTTCATACTCATGTCACTTTGAGCGGCCTCTCGCTCTGGCTGTAGAATGTTTACGTTATCCAGCTGTATTACATCAAGTCTTTTTGACTACTCTGCTTCCATTACTGTCCGGTTTGTACATCACAATATAAATCTCCACACTATGACTTCCAGAGTAACCTATCCATATATTTAGTACAATCGGCTGTCCATCCGAGAAATTAGCCAAATAAAGCTACTCAAGTTCTTTAGACGCATGGAGGATTAGTAAGATAGAATAAAAAAATTGTTTATTGTTATCACTACATCTACTGCCAGCTGAAAATATTGAGAAGCTGTAATATTGGCTTGTTTATCACGCCGGATCTGAGAAGCCATTACTGCATCCATTCATAATTTTTATTATAGACGGCAATGGGATCCAACGGATGCGCCCAGAACGTGTTCATCATCAGCGTTTACAATGAAATTGATCGACTAAATAACTTCGCGGAATCATATAAGCGAATATGAACTACAGATGTGGTTGTCATCCATTATAATGAAATTGACGGTAATATATAGATCTAATCAATTTATGAATACTGTTATCTCATTAAGACTAAACAATTTTATAGTAATTATTGTTTTATTGCAGATATTGAAAAATGTGTAAGCGGAAAATGCAGCACAATTGGAGTAATCGACACGACGGGCAGGACGACCAAGTGAGCCATCCACGTCCGCGTATGTTTTACAAAATGAGAGAATAAAAGTAATATGGGGAGACATATGAATTAAAAGAGATGAAATATGCCACAATTTCTAGCAGGCGCTTCCCTTAATATTTCAACGCATTTCAACAATACACTGAAGCAAAGAGATACGTAGAGTTAGAAGTCACTGAGGACACAATTAAGGAGGTAAATATATTAAAAAATGAGCAATAAAAAATTTTTGTTCTACTCAATCAATTTAAAATGTTAGAAAATTAAAATTCGTGCCTTAAATTATTAATTTGAATAATCGTGAAAATGGAGGAAATGTTGATGAATAGAGGACACGAATATTACTGTTGACATGTTTAGGTAATTAGTAATAATAATTAGGCACATCGAAGTTACCCGATAGCATTTTAGCAGAACGCACGTCACGGATACCTCGACGCCAAAGTCTTGAATAACATATTAGATGGGCGAAACCGACTATTTGAAGGGTAAGTGAGATGGGACCACAATTTTTTATAATATACAATTTCATCAATGTAAAATTATCCAAGTTATATAAAGATTTCAGAGGTAATTCTTACGACGATGGAAGATGGCATAGGGTGTGTTGGGAATGAGTAACAACTGAATGTCTACCATGTAGACATTGCGTATTGTTGTGAAAGGTGTACTGACGAGTTAAGAGAAACAAGCACTAGAGACTGACTATCCACTGAGATCCCTATTTGTCGAGCTGAATCCGGTTGAATGAGGCGAATTGAATAATTATTCAATCTGCATCTAATAGATTATGCAGCAGCGGCCTTTTCAGAGTGAATAATAATAAAGTAGTAATACTATGTGGTTTTTAATTTGAGGTATAAGGTAAAATCGTAACTTAAAATAAGTTTTTTAGATTATCTTTAATGGGTGGTTAAATATAACAGGTAAAGAAGATACGAACAAGCACAGTTTTCTTAGGCATAAAATCGCTCTAAGAACGATTGTTGAAAAGTCGTTCTTGCTTCTAATTTTTCATTTTTTCTGTTGTTGCTGAAGCAACAAAAGTATTATAAAAGTAATGAACTAACATTATTCAAGTTTTTTTTAATTTACTTATTTTTGTGTATTAATGGTACTTGAGAAGGTTTGACGATAAAATTGTAAGGTTACAACGGTATAATTTTCAACATAGTCCGAATTTGTTAGTTGTAATCCAGATTTTGTTAAGATAGACTATTATTGATCAAGATAGGTTTATAATTTTGAGACATAATATAATAAATAATGAATTGTCAAAATTATTGAATTTTAAAATGATAGATATCAACCAAAAAAAAAAAAAAAAAAACCCCCTCAGAGTTTATATAAAAGAATCTAATTTCGAAATGATTCATTATTACAATTTTACATGCAGTAATTGATAATAGATTATTTTTTTATGTTTACATGCTATAATGGTGTTTTTTTTTTTAAAAAAAATTGTGGATGAAAAAAAAAATATAAGATATCGGCAAAAAATATTTTTATATTCATATAAGTTAAATGCTTTTTAATACAGTTTTGATATAAAGATAATTATCGAATGTATTCATGTTTTTGATAAGTGAACATTAAACTGTTAATTGAAATTACTTTTTATTCCTCTTACATGTATGTTTATTTCTATTTCAATAAATTTGTTTTCGATATATACACAGAAAGAGTTCTTTATGAGTTTTGTAATTAATTTATAAAAGTGTAGTTTAATTTGTTTAGTTTTAATATGATTATATTCAATTATATTATTGAATTCATTTATTCTGGTCTGTGTAAATCGGAAACTCAGTGTCTAGGACACATAACAGATCGAAGCTCATGGAGTTAACCCCAAAAAAATGTTTTTTTAGTATATATGAAAATAGGGCCGGTGTACACAATTAACAGAATTATAGATAATTTTCATTTATTTTCGGTAAATAAATGATATAAGATTAGAACAATTGTTCGAAAATAGAGTAGTTTAGGCCTGTTATTTTTTATCAGTTACTTGAAGAAATTTACTTTACCTACCAAGGAAATTTGATTACCTACCGTTGGTAATAATCGCGTTTCAATGTTGATCGATATAGTTTTTGTGGAGAAAATACTATTGATTTTTTGTCTTTGGATACAAGTGTCATTAAATAGTTTAAGCATTTTCATATCAAACTGTGGGAGAGTTATCATTGTGTCTTAAGTTCTATTTATATCGTTTGACATGGATCGAATATGCATAATCATTTATGTGAATCAAACATCATAAACATGAATGATCGATTTTTAAATCTTGTTGTTACCACAGGTAGCGAGGGCGTAAAATTTAATCGTTTCTAAAGTAATTTTAACAGCTTCAAAAGATACTTCATTAACTTGGTAAGAGTATACAAACTTCTTACTTTAATACCAGCATTTCTATATTTTTTTTGCCACTTTGTTCTCGTCTATAATTACTAATGCTTTAGTAACGTTCAAACCTTCTGGAGTTAAGTCTTTTCTAAAATACTACTCCACTGATAATAACATCTTCGATAATAACACAATTATCTCCTTTTTGTATTCACCTTTAATCATTTTTTTTGTACTATAACTTTTTGCTTCTTTTTTCTTATTATCATTGGAATGTACCACATAATTGATCAATTTTTTGACTACTATCGCTTAATTCCAAAGAGTACTTGAAAGCCGGCTCTAAAGTGAGATAAATCATAATAAAATATAATTGATATCAATTATATTTTAATTACATTATAACCTGTAATATTAAATTAAATTCAAATTTGATAATTACTTACAAAAATCTTTAGATATCCTATGATAACTCGCCTCTCGAATACATGTCAACACGAGTTATGTTTACATTTATAAAATTGACACTGTACACTGTTTATTATTTATAAACAAAAATGTTTGTTAGCTGTCAAAAATGAGGGGAAATAATTAAAATTAGGGGAAATAAGATGTTTTGGAGTAGGAAAATTTATTTTTAAGAGGGGGCAGGGCCGGAGGAGAATTAGTCATAGAATATTTGAAAAATAATAGATGGAATAATTCATATAAAAAAAACCGTCTCGGTCGGTAATTTCTCCCATGGTAATGGGAAGGCATTAATGAACACGAGTGTACTTATCACAAGTACACTCGGCGTCATTAAGGCTGGGCTGAAGTCAGAAAGGCGACTGATTCCTCCTATCCAATACATGGGATCGGGAAATTTCTAATTTCTTCGCCAATTTACAATATTTCTATAAAATTAGGTACCAAATTACAGAGGAATTAATGCCGGACTGACATAAACAACAATTTTTTGTATATAGTGAATATTTTTATTAAAAAAATTAGAAAGAATAATGAAAAAATTATGAATTGACTTGCCGCGCTCAATTTCAAGATGGCGGCCACATCATTCAGATGAAAAATCACTAATTATTTCATTTTTATACGTTTTTCGCCCAAAATTCGTGTTTGCGTCAGTCCTTGCCACCTGTCTGAATGTTAAAAAAATCAATTCATAGTGTAAAATTTAATAATTTAGAAATAATTAGAAATCTTGTATTCCAGATGATATTCTCCGGAAAATTAGTTTGAAAAAATTCTGATAGGTGACAGCATTATGCTCGCAGATGACCTCAGTCATCCATATTGAAAAAATGCTCAATCCGTATCCAGAACTGATGGTGCCCTGCATTTGGCGAGTAAATTCTGTATGTGTGTGTACGGGTAATATATGTATGTGATGTAAACATAGTGTATCACTTTACAATGCCCTACACTTTGATGACTATTGCAGTTAGGATAAATAAAAATGATGATACTCATTTAACATTAATTAATATAATACCTGCAAATAACTTCAAATACATATACTCATCCATTATTATCATTTTTATTAGGTATAAATGTTAATAAGGAAGCTCAATTCCAAGTCGGCGTATCCAAGCATGTACTGTAAAAACAAATATACATTAACTCGGTATCGAGATTATGCTGGCCATGTGGTTAGGGCGTCAGAGTTCTATTTTGCCGGGCAGGGTTCGATCCCAGTCATAACCAATTTTTTTTTTTCTACTTTATTCGTTAGATTAGCATGTAATTATAATATTGACATGCTATAATTAATCTTTTATAACAATTTGATTTTTTTTTCTCTTTATTCATTGAATTTATTGACGCTAAGTCGAAAAATATTTGAACAGAGCCATAAACTTTCTTTTTGTATAAATACATTGATAATAGCCTGTGTTTAACAACTTATACTTATACATCTTTACATGTATTAACAATGTTATGTTATTAACAAGTTAATCATATTATTATCAACATTGAAAAGTAGTTTAAACAATCTGTGGCGAGTTTCGGCACTTTCCCGGCAAGTTCTACCCCCACTCTCTGTGCCCAAGCCTGCAGCTTATAATTTTTAAGCGTATTGAAACCATAACAGCTCAGTGGTTACAGCATCGGTCTTTTATTTTGCTAGGCAGGGTTCGATTCCAGTCATGATAAAGTTTTTTTTTCTCTTTTATTTGTTAGATTTGCATGTAATTATAATATTAACATGCCAAAAGTAATTGTTTACAACGATTTGATTGTTTTTTTCTCAATTATTTATGTAATTTATCGACGTCGAGTTGGAAAACATATGAACAGGGTTATAAACACTTTTTTTACTATAGCTATATGAACGTAGCTTTTTTTTAAGCAATTTAGAAATATTTAGAAGTAGTTGAAATAATCCACGGGGATTTCCGGCACTTCGCCGGCAAACTCTATCCCTACCCTTCGTACTCAAGCCTGCATTATACAATTTATAAACATAAACATAATATCAAAGATGATGTGTTAGCTCTGTGAGTAGAACACCAAGCTTTCATTTTACCGATTAGGGTTCGATCCCAGTCATAGCCTATTTTTTTTTCCTTTTTTTTCATTAAAATTTTATATAAATACAATAATTGGTTGTTTATATAAGTTCAAAATCAATTCCTATTGTCTTTTAAAGACAACACTTTCGAAAAAAGAGAATTCATAGTAACTCGTTCCTCACCCTCAGCTTATTTTCAGAAAACAAGTTTGTTCTCCGTAATTAATTGGAAGAATAATTTAATCAAATATATGAATTAATTTATAAGTATATAAAGTCACTTAAGCAAAAAAAAGAAAAAACAATTGCCTATGACTGGGATCGAACCCTGCCCAGCAAAATAAAAGATTGGTGCTCTAACCACTGAGCTATTGTGATTCTAATCATGTTAATGATGCTTGAAAATTATAAGCTACAGGCTTGGGCACAGAAAGTAAGGGTCGAGCTTGCCGGCGAAGTATCGGAACTCGCCGCGGATTGTTTTAAACTATTTTTTATTGTTAATAAGTTGTTAAAAAAGGCTATTATCAATGTATTTGTACAAAAAAAGGTTAATGACCCTGTTCAAATATTGTCTCATTGTCATCGATTGATTGAAAAATAATTTTACATAAAAATTGAAATTTAAAACTCATTTTCGGCATGATAAAATT
Organism: Chelonus insularis; assembly: GCF_013357705.1. NCBI lineage: Eukaryota > Metazoa > Arthropoda > Insecta > Hymenoptera > Braconidae > Chelonus > Chelonus insularis. The sequence continues at coordinate 35,293 of NW_023276755.1, read as the reverse complement.
GCAATTACATGCAATTTGAATTATTTTCCGCAATTGGAATCGAACACCGTTCCGTAAAATAAATGTCGAATCTTCTGACTACAGAGCCAACATATTTTCATTTGCTTTGTTTACGTTTAGATATCATAAGCTTCAGGCTTGGTAACAGAGGGTGGGGGATGCTTGCTCGTCAACTGTTCGAACTTGCAGTCTTCTCTGAAAAATAAGACGGAGATAGATAGATATATTCTGTGCTTTATCTTGCTCGAAACAGATTATTCAAAAATTTGTAAATTTCTTGGTGCCCTAAGGCTCCCTTTTTGTAGTGCATCCCTGAAAATTATCATTTTTCGAACGATTTCCCTGTTACCTACTCAATTTCAATTGATATCGAGCTTCGGCTTTTCGCCGCACAACGTGAGGGCGTAAAGTCAACTCCGGGAAACTTTCTGACTTCAGCCCAGCCTTAATGCCTGGTCCATCAAAAACTTTGATACCATCCGGGCAATTATCGATGGAGTAGTTTTTTTTTCAAATAGAGATTCCACATCTAAATTAATTTAGAAAGTTCATGATTAAATACTCTTTTAGATAGTCCCTACAACAATAGACTATCCCCACTAAAACATTTTTGAACCTTAATTTAAATAATAAGAATAAATTTAAATAATAATAATTATAATTCAATTATAAACTTAAGTTTATAATTACTATAATTAAACTAACATTTATAGTCATGACTATTAATGTGCACGATTATTTCATGATAACTGAAGAAGTAAGTTTAAATCATTATTATTATTATTTAAATTAAGGTTCAAAAATGTTTTAGTGGGGATAGTCTATTGTTATAGGGACTATCTAAAAGAGTATTTAATCATGAACTTTATAAATTAAGGCTGGGCTGAAGTCAGAAAGTTTCCCGGAGTTGACTTTACGCCCTCACGTTGTGCGGCGAAAAGCCGAAGCTCGATATCAATTGAAATTGAGTAGGTAACAGGGAAATCGTTCGAAAAATGATAATTTTCAGGGATGCACTACAAAAAAGGGAGCCTTAGGGCACCAAGAAATTTACAAATTTTTGAATAATCTGTTTCGAGCAAGATAAAGCACAGAATATATCTATCTATCTCCGTCTTATTTTTCAGAGAAGACTGCAAGTTCGAACAGTTGACGAGCAAGCATCCCCCACCCTCTGTTACCAAGCCTGAAGCTTATGATATCTAAACGTAAACAAAGCAAATGAAAATATGTTGGCTCTGTAGTCAGAAGATTCGACATTTATTTTACGGAACGGTGTTCGATTCCAATTGCGGAAAATTTTTTTTTTTTTTTAATTCAAATTGCATGTAATTGCAATTTTATCATGCCGAAAATGAGTTTTAAATTTCAATTTTTATGTAAAATTATTTTTCAATCAATCGATGACAAATGAGACAATATTTGAACAGGGTCATTAACCTTTTTTTGTACAAATACATTGATAATAGCCTTTTTTAACAACTTATTAACAATAAAAAATAGTTTAAACAATCCGCGGCGAGTTCCGATACTTCGCCGGCAAGCTCGACCCTTACTTTCTGTGCCCAAGCCTGTAGCTTATAATTTTCAAGCATCATTAACATGATTAGAATCACAATAGCTCAGTGGTTAGAGCACCAATCTTTTATTTTGCTGGGCAGGGTTCGATCCCAGTCATAGGCAATTGTTTTTTCTTTTTTTTGCTTAAGTGACTTTATATACTTATAAATTAATTCATATATTTGATTAAATTATTCTTCCAATTAATTACGGAGAACAACTTGTTTTTCTGAAAATAAGCTGAGGGTGAGGAACGAGTTACTATGAATTCTCTTTTTTCGAAAGTGTTGTCTTTAAAAGACAATAGGAATTGATTTTGAACTTATATAAACAACCAATTATTGTATTTATATAAAATTTTAATGAAAAAAAAAGGAAAAAAAAAATAGGCTATGACTGGGATCGAACCCTAATCGGTAAAATGAAAGCTTGGTGTTCTACTCACAGAGCTAACACATCATCTTTGATATTATGTTATGTTTATAAATTGTATAATGCAGGCTTGAGTACGAAGGGTAGGGATAGAGTTTGCCGGCGAAGTGCCGGAAATCCCCGTGGATTATTTCAACTACTTCTAAATATTTCTAAATTGCTTAAAAAAAGCTACGTTCATATAGCTATAGTAAAAAAAGTGTTTATAACCCTGTTCATATGTTTTCCAACTCGACGTCGATAAATTACATAAATAATTGAGAAAAAAACAATCAAATCGTTGTAAACAATTACTTTTGGCATGTTAATATTATAATTACATGCAAATCTAACAAATAAAAGAGAAAAAAAAAACTTTATCATGACTGGAATCGAACCCTGCCTAGCAAAATAAAAGACCGATGCTGTAACCACTGAGCTGTTATGGTTTCAATACGCTTAAAAATTATAAGCTGCAGGCTTGGGCACAGAGAGTGGGGGTAGAACTTGCCGGGAAAGTGCCGAAACTCGCCACAGATTGTTTAAACTACTTTTCAATGTTGATAATAATATGATTAACTTGTTAATAACATAACATTGTTAATACATGTAAAGATGTATAAGTATAAGTTGTTAAACACAGGCTATTATCAATGTATTTATACAAAAAGAAAGTTTATGGCTCTGTTCAAATATTTTTCGACTTAGCGTCAATAAATTCAATGAATAAAGAGAAAAAAAAATCAAATTGTTATAAAAGATTAATTATAGCATGTCAATATATAATTACATGCTAATCTAACGAATAAAGTAGATTGGTTATGACTGGGATCGAACCCTGCCCGGCAAAATAGAACTCTGACGCCCTAACCACATGGCCAGCATAATCTCGATACCGAGTTAATGTATATTTGTTTTTACAGTACATGCTTGGATACGCCGACTTGGAATTGAGCTTCCTTATTAACATTTATACCTAATAAAAATGATAATAATGGATGAGTATATGTATTTGAAGTTATTTGCAGGTATTATATTAATTAATGTTAAATGAGTATCATCATTTTTATTTATCCTAACTGCAATAGTCATCAAAGTGTAGGGCATTGTAAAGTGATACACTATGTTTACATCACATACATATATTACCCGTACACACACATACAGAATTTACTCGCCAAAATGCAGGGCACCATCAGTTCTGGATACGGATTGAGCATTTTTTCAATATGGATGACTGAGGTCATCTGCGAGCATAATGCTGTCACCTATCAGAATTTTTTCAAACTAATTTTTCCGGAGAATATCATCTGGAATACAAGATTTCTAATTATTTCTAAATTATTAAATTTTACACTATGAATTGATTTTTTTAACATTCAGACAGGTGGCAAGGACTGACGCAAACACGAATTTTGGGCGAAAAACGTATAAAAATGAAATAATTAGTGATTTTTCATCTGAATGATGTGGCCGCCATCTTGAAATTAAAGCGCGGCAAGTCAATTCATAATTTTTTCATTATTCTTTCTAATTTTTTTAATAAAAATATTCACTATATACAAAAAATTGTTTGTTTATGTCAGTCCGGCATTAATTCCTCTGTAATTTGGTACCTAATTTTATAGAAATAATTGTAAATTGGCGAAGAAATTAGAAATTTCCCGATCCCATGTATTTGGATAGGAGGAATCAGTCGCCTTTCTGACTTCAGCCCAGCCTTAAGGCTGGGCTGAAGTCGGAAAGTTTCCCGGAGTTGACTTTACGCCCTCGTGTTGTGCGGCAAAAGGCCGAAGCTTGACGTCAACTGAAATTGAGTAGGTAACAGGAAAATCGTTCGAAAAATGATAATTTTCAGGGATGCACTACAAAAAGGGAGCCTTAGGGCACCAAGAAATTTACAAATTTTTGAATAATCTGTTTCGAGCAAGACAGAGCACAGAATATATCTATCTATCTCCGTCTTATTTTTCAGAGAAGACTGCGAGTTCGAACAGTTGACGAGCAAGCACATCCCCCACCCTCTGTTACCAAGCCTGAAGCTTATGATATCTAAACGTAAACAAAGCAAATGAAAAATATGCTGGCTCTGTAGTCAGAAGATTCGACAATTATTTTACCGAACGTTGTTCGATTCCAATTGCGGCAAAATTTTTTTTTTTATTCAAATTGCATATAATTGCAATTTTATTATGCCAAAAATGAGTTTTAAATTTCAATTTTTATGCAAAATTATTTTTCAATTAATCGATGACAAATAAGAAAATATTTGAACAGAGCCATAAACTCTTTTTTTGTACAAATACATTGATAATAGCCTTTTTTAACAACTTATTAACAATAAAAAGTAGTTTAAACAATCTGTGGCGAGTTCCGGCACTTCCCCGGCAAGCTCTACCCACACTCTTTGTGCCCAAGCCTGCAGCTTATAATTTTGAAGCATCGTTAATATTGTTGGAATCGTAATAGCTCAGTGGTTAGAGCACTAACCTTTTTTTTTGCTGGGCAGGGTTCGATCCCAGTCATAGGCAATTTTTTTTTCTTTTTTTTGCTTAAGTGACTTTATATACTTATAAATAATTTCATATATTTTACTAAATTATTCTTCCAATTGATTACGGAAAACAACTTGTTTTTCTGAAAATAAGCTGAGGATGAAGAACGAGTTACTATGACATCTCTTTTTTCGAAAATGTTGTCTTTAAAAGACAATAGGAATTGATTTTGAACTTATATAAGCAACCAATTATTGTATTTATATAAAATTTGATTGAAAAAAAAGGAAAAAAAAATTGGCTATGACTGGGATCGAACCCTAATCGGTAAAATGAAAGCTTGGTGTTCTACTTACAGAGCTAACACATCATATCTGACATTACGTTTATGTTTATAAATTGTGTAATGCAGGCTTGAGTACGAAGGGTAGAGATAGAGCTTGCCGGCGAAGTGCCGGAAATCCCCGTGGATTATTTCAACTACTTCTAAATATTTCTAAATTGCTTAAAAAAAACTATGTTCATATAGCTATAGTAAAAAAAGTGTTCATAACCCTGTTCATATGTTTTCCAACTCGACGTCGATAAATTACATAAATAATTAAGAAGAAAAAATCAAATCTTTAGTAAGAATTCATTTTAGCATGTCAATATTATAATTACATGCAAATCTAACAAATGAAAAAGAAAAAAAAAAACTTTATCATGACTGAAATCGAACCCTGCTTAGCAAAATAAAAGATCGATGCTGTAACCACTGAGCTATTATGGTTTTAATATGATTATATATAGAGATGTGAATTTACCGGTAATAGAAAATTCGGTAATTACCACGTAAAATTACCGGTATCTGACGGTATTCTGACGTCAAAAAATTCTGAATGTAAAATTTACCGTCAAGCCGTCGGTCAGCGTAATTACCGTAAATTACCGGTCATTCGCATCTATATAGATGAATATGATGAGCTTTTTACCGAGGAAATGGCTTGCTTTCGAACTTGCTTGCCAATTTGCTTATGTTAATTTTGCTTTTTGCACTTGTTAATTTAAAACTAATTAATTATTATAAGATGAAAAAAAAATTTTGTAATTTGTAATAAAAAAAATATTTTACATTTTTGACTGTTAGGACAGAAATAATAAATATATTGAAAATTATTATAAGCGTTTATTTAGTTAAGTTTTTGGTACATTTTTTTTTATAAAATAGATAATCCTTCGTTATTACATATTATAAAGAATTTGACTTTTTTAACTTTTATGTAAATTATTTATGAAAAAATAAAACCATATAATCTATAGTTTCTATCAACTAGTAATATCACATAATAATTGACATATTTCATTAGGAAATAACAAGTCTAATACTGATTCAATTCCATCAACATCACTAATTAGTCTTGAGTAAATTCTTCTTCTAAAAATTCAACTTCTTCATGCTCAGCACAAATTTCACTTATTCATCCTCTCCTTTATTACTTTCCTCATCTTCTTCCCATTCTTCTTCTGTATTTTTTGGTGAAGGATTAAGTAATTTTAAATTTCTTGCAATGTATGTTATTTTTCCAGCTCTATCGATACTTAACTTATTTCTTTTAGATGAATGAATCCATCCTTGTGTACTAAAGGAACGCTCGGTTGCAGCTGATGTTGCAGGTAAAGTCAATATAGCCACAGCTATTTTGCTCAACGAAGATTTTTGGCAAATACTTTGCCACCATTGACATGCTGAAGTGATTATACTTGCTCGCTTAACTTATTAACACAAAGACTGTCAATCATAATTATAGTAGATCCAAATCTTGTCTTAGCTGGTAATTTTAAGGTAATAAATACTCTACGTTCATCTTGAGATTGAATTTCTTTGAAAATCGCTGACATTATTTGTACTTCTTTTATTCCTTTTACAATAGCTGTTGCACTTGTCACCAAAGTTTCAACAGTTGCTTGACTACCAATATCTTTCATGAGTAGGTTAAGAATGTGAGCAGCACAACCATAACAATACAATTTGTCGACATTATACTTTTGATCTATCAAAGTCCAAGCACTTTTCATTGCAGCACAATTATCTGTACAAATTCCGATAACTTTTTTAATTCCCAAAGCATCAATAACACTTCCTATTTTTTCAGAAATATATAAGGCAGTTTGTGATTCGGTTCCAGTTGGAAATGTTTTGAAAAAAACTGGCGCTGGGGTTGTTACAATAAAATTGATGATTCCTTTTTGCGAATATTAGACCATGCGTCACATTGCACTCCAACAGTAGTAGCAGATTCAATTTTTTCATTAACCCATATTTTGTGTTCTAACGAATACTGAATCTAAAAGATTATTTGATATTTGATTTCTTGATGGCAAATTAAATGAAGGCCGTAATGCGTTAAAAAATTTTAGCCAATATGGATTTTCTGTTATACATAATGGTGTACCAGATGCATAAATCGCTTCTGCAAGTAGTTCTTGTAGAGAATCTTCATCTTTTTTGACATTTTATCACAAAAACTATCGATTGTATTTTTTTTATAGTTATTGCTACAAACACTTATATTATTTGGTAAATTTTCATTTGAAATCATTGAAGTACTTGCTCTATTGTCTGCTTCATTCAAATCTTCAATAGTAAATGAGTCGTCTGTGCTGTTTAGATGACATGAAATGTTTTCTGCATACTTTTTCTTGCAATAGTTACATGAATACGATTTTAATTTTTGGTTAGGTTGCAGAGGTAATGCAGAGAAATGTTTATATATTGATTTGTTCTCCCCCATTGCACCAAGTTCTCAATGAAAATCCTTATCTACAAATTGAATTTTCTTATATTAAATATTATCAGTATTTTTAATAAACAAATAAAAATGAAAATATATACCTGATAGAACAAATAAACAGTTGTATGCCGTTGGGAATTCTAAACTGTGATTGGACATGTATTAACCAATCAGAGATCAGCATTTTTCTGACCGGTATGGTAAAACAGGCTTGGTCATTGACGCGTTTTTTACTGGTAATTTACGGTAAATTTACCCGTCAATTACCGATTCACATCTCTAATTATATATGCTTAAAAATTATAAGCTGCAGGCTTGGGCACAGAGAGTGGGGGTAGAGCTTGCCGGGGAAGTGCCGGTACTCGCCACAGATTGTTTGAACTACTTTTCAATGTTAATAATAATATGATTAACTTGTTAATAACATTTCAATAACATAAAATTGTTAATACATGTAAAGATGTATAAGTTGTTAAACACAGGCAATTATCAATGTATTTATACAAAAAAAAAGTTTATGGCTCTGTTTAAATATTTTCCGACTTAGCGTTAATAAATTTAATGAGTAAAGAGAAAAAAAAATCAAATCGTTATAAAGGAATAATTATGGCATGTCAATATTGTAATTACATGCTAATCTAACGAATAAAGTAGAAAAAAAAGTGATTATGACTGGGATCGAACCCTGCCCGGCAAAATAGAACTCTGACGCTCTAACCACATGGCCAGCATAATCTCGATATTGAGTTAATGTATATTTGTTTTTACACTACATGCTTGGATACGCCGACTTGGAATTGAGCTTCCTTATTAACATTTATACCTAATAAAAATGATAATAATGGATGAATATATGTATTTGAAGTTATTTGCAGGTATTATATTAATTAATGTTAAATGAGTATCATCATTTTTATTTATCCTAACTGCAATAGTCATCAAAGTGTAGGGCATTGTAAAGTGATACACTATGTTTACATCACATACATATATTACCCGTACACACACATACACAAATTACTCGCCAAAATGCAGGGCACCATCAGTTCTGGATACGGATTGAGCATTTTTTCAATATGGATGACTGAGGTCATCTGCGAGCATAATGCTGTCACCTATCAGAATTTTTTCAAACTAATTTTCCGGAGAATATCATCTGGAATACAAGATTTCTAATTATTTCTAAATTATTAAATTTTATACTATGAATTGATTTTTTTGACATTCAGACAGGTGGCAAGGACTGACGCAAACACGAATTTTGGGCGAAAAACGTATAAAAATAGAATAATTAGTGATTTTTCATCTGAATGATGTGGCCGCCATCTTGAAATTGAAATGCTTGTAGCTATGAGATTTCTAGCTACTGGATCATTTTACATCACAATAGGAGATTTTACTGGTATTAGCAAAACTAGCGTTTGGCGAATCGTGCATAGAGTATCAGAAGCAATTGCTGGATTGAGGGAACGTTACATCTATATACCGCCTTCTCATCAAGAAATTTAGAGCTATTCATAGTCAAAATTTTAGTCAAGCCGCCTTTCCTCGTGTCCTGGGTGCTATCGATTGCGTCCATGTTCGGGTTTGTTCGTATGGTATGTATACATATACAATAACTCATCTTGTTATAATGCGATATATACATACATGTATATAATTTCAATCAATTATGTAAACTATTACAATTTAAGGTATCAATATTACAGGTGGAGAGTATGCAGAGTTATTCCGGAATAGGAAATCGTTTTTTTCAATCAACACTCAAGTCATTGTCAATTCGAGATTGGAGATTATAGATATTGTGTCACGTTGGCCTGGATCGGCACACGATGCTACCATATTTGACAATTCTAGAATAAAAAGACGATTCGAAAACGGTGAATTCTATAACTCATTGCTTGTAGGTGATTCTGCATATTCTCAAGTGCCATTTATTATGACACCATTGCACAATCCTATGACTCCAGCTGAAGTCCTTTATAATGAGTCACAAATTCGAACACGAACGATGGTTGAGAGATGTTTTGGTGTTTGGGGACGAATGTTCGCCGTTTTAACTATAGGTTCCAGGTTTTTTAAATCAGAGTTGAGTATGCATGCAATAATTGCATCCGCTGTGTTATATAATGTGACAAGAAGAGCAATTCCTCAATCGCTAATAAATCAAAGAGCTTATGATCAAATTCCTGAAACTCATCAGCAACTTATACAAAATCAGCAGAGACATATAATAAATAATTATTTTCATAAGTAAGTATCGAAAATTAATATATATCATGATTATTATATTATATTCCATGGTGGAAATATATCTACAACAAACTACAATTTTACACAACCATGCAAAATGTTGTCAAAAATTGTAATTTGTTGTAGAGTCACGTAGAAAGTTGTAGATATATTTCCACCAGGGTTGTAATTTATTGAGTCTACTCTGTTTCAGTTTACTTTGAATGGGTATCTTTGATATGCTTTGATTGTGTACATTACATCTACTATACATCTATTTAGATTATTATCTGTAAAAAGATTTGATAAATAATAACATGATAATGCAATAATAAGAATGTCGTTTACAAAGGTTTATAGATGTTTATTTATTTTTAACTGTGATAATAAAGTTATACAGTGTATATTAAACTTTTTTAATCATACATGTTGCCATTTTTACAAAAGTAATATTAAGATCTTTTTAACTCAAAAAAATACAAAATGTCGAGTTACTAAACTACGAATTAATAATTTTTTCATGTTTTGTACCAATATTATTAATAATTAAATATGATTTAACATTTATTAATGATAGAACTTGCAATACTTATCGACTTAGAATCACAATCATATTGCATAGTAATACTTTCATCACGTGCATAAAAAATATATTTTTTTTCACAAAACTAAATAACATTTTCTTATACTAATTTGTTTTTTAACATATTAAATGCTGATCTACTAATAACAATACTTTTGCACATAGATCATTCTTTTTTGAAGAATACTAAACGTTATTCATAAAATTTTATGAAATAATTCTTTCATTTAAGTTTAAGAAGAAACATATGCTCAATCTCACATGTAAATATTAAGATTTAAAAACGAATTAACGAACTATAATTAATACTTGAACGATAATATTTGGTTATTAGACTATATTGTTAAAATTGTACTTTCGTTTTTAAATATATCATATATCTATGTCCTCTAATCGGATTCGGAACTAAGCAAAATCGAATCATCATTCTGAGAAGCAGTCTGTTGATTCTCATCATTATAATCAGGTTTTTGTACTTTAGCATGGCTAGCTATATTTTTCTTTATGTTATCATTACTAGAATTGTTCTTTTTCATTTTATTCAAACCAAAACATTTAGCTTTTAGAATTTCCAGTTCGAGATTTTCTTGCGCTAACTTTGTTTTTAGATATTCTTTTTCTAATGCTTGGTTTTCAGTTAAACTTTTTTTAAGTAATTGAAAAGCTTCTACTTTAAGAGACGTTAATTCGGTTGCAGACGACTTCTGTCTTGATGCATTAGTAATGCCCGTGGATGTACTAGGAATTTGCTGTGAAACATTACTGACGGCATTACGTAAAGGAGCACTCAATGATGCTTTTAACTTCTTCGGGTCCCATTTGTTCCATTTTTCTATTTTTTTTGTTTGAAGTAAATGCTATAAAAAATCTATGAATTACATTTACATCAAACACTACTTTGTTAGGACATTCATTTTCAGCATCACTATCGAATATATTCTGTAGGCCTTCTACAGAGAATGGATGAATTATTTCCAATGCTGCCATATCAATTACACTCATTTGACCTGTATTAACACCTTCACCTGTAAAAATTAGTATTAATGATAATTGATAGTAAGTCTGGATTCGAATTATTATTGATTTTATTTATTATTAGGTTACCTGTAGCACGTGTTTGTTGCTTAGATTGTGCTGCATTTTTTCGAGCACATTGTTTTATATGCTGCCAGCAGTTTCGCAAGGATGCAGTATTTCGTTTGAATACAACTTTCTTGTTGAATGTCTCCGTTATGACACTCCATGCTTCATCTTTTTCGAGATTTCCGACTGCATCAGGTCTCTTATTCTCCACCACTTTTGAATGTTGCTCTACCAAATCAATTAGTATTAGTTTGTCATCAACGGAACAATGTTTTTGTGACATTTCAATAATAATCTAGAATGAAATTACATTATTAAAATGAATCATTCATTTCCATTGATTCAAATGTATGAACATAAATGAGCCTTTAACCTTACTTCTTTCAATTTCTATGCTAATAACAATTGCTACTATTTGTTCACGTTTGTTCAATAAACGATTTTCTAGCTAATACATGATTCAGTAATAATACTTACTAATATTTATTGTAAAATAAGTGAAAGAAAAGTTATAAGGAGTAAAATTTACCTATTCAGTCTTATTCTTGTTTACAATCACTTTTGCCGGTCAACCATATTAAAATTTCTTTCCAAGAACATAAGTTACTTCACCAGAACTCGCCAGATGGCACAAATGGTAATTTCTTTCATTTTTGAAAATTTAAGTTGGTACACAATAGCAGTCTGCTATGTGGTGAAACTCGCCCTTAGATGTTGAATCTCTATTTGAAAAAAAAACTACTCCATCGATAATTGCTCAGATGGTATCAAAGTTTTTGATGGACCAGGCATTAAGGCTGGGCTGAAGTCAGAGAGGCGACTGATTCCCCCTATCCAAATACATGGGATCGGGATATTTCTAATTTCTTCGCCAATTTACAATTATTTCTATAAAATTAGGTACCAAATTGCAGAGGAATTAATGCCGGACTGACGTAAACAACAATTTTTTGTATATAGTGAATATTTTTATTAAAAAAATTAGAAAGAATAATGAAAAAATTATGAATTGACTTGCCGCGCTTCAATTTCAAGATGGCGGCCACATCATTCAGATGAAAAATCACTAATTATTCTATTTTTATACGTTTTTCGCCCAAAATTCGTGTTTGCGTCAGTCCTTGCCACCTGTCTGAATGTCAAAAAAATCAATTCATAGTATAAAATTTAATAATTTAGAAATAATTAGAAATCTTGTATTCCAGATGATATTCTCCGGAAAATTAGTTTGAAAAAATTCTGATAGGTGACAGCATTATGCTCGCAGATGACCTCAGTCATCCATATTGAAAAAATGCTCAATCCGTATCCAGAACTGATGGTGCCCTGCATTTTGGCGAGTAATTTGTGTATGTGTGTGTACGGGTAATATATGTATGTGATGTAAACATAGTGTATCACTTTACAATGCCCTACACTTTGATGACTATTGCAGTTAGGATAAATAAAAATAATGATACTCATTTAACATTAATTAATATAATACCTGCAAATAACTTCAAATACATATATTCATCCATTATTATCATTTTTATTAGGTATAAATGTTAATAAGGAAGCTCAATTCCAAGTCGGCGTATCCAAGCATGTAGTGTAAAAACAAATATACATTAACTCAATATCGAGATTATGCTGGCCATGTGGTTAGAGCGTCAGAGTTCTATTTTGCCGGGCAGGGTTCGATCCCAGTCATAATCACTTTTTTTTCTACTTTATTCGTTAGATTAGCATGTAATTACAATATTGACATGCCATAATTATTCCTTTATAACGATTTGATTTTTTTTTCTCTTTACTCATTAAATTTATTAACGCTAAGTCGGAAAATATTTAAACAGAGCCATAAACTTTTTTTTTGTATAAATACATTGATAATTGCCTGTGTTTAACAACTTATACATCTTTACATGTATTAACAATTTTATGTTATTGAAATGTTATTAACAAGTTAATCATATTATTATTAACATTGAAAAGTAGTTCAAACAATCTGTGGCGAGTACCGGCACTTCCCCGGCAAGCTCTACCCCCACTCTCTGTGCCCAAGCCTGCAGCTTATAATTTTTAAGCATATATAATCATATTAAAACCATAATAGCTCAGTGGTTACAGCATCGATCTTTTATTTTGCTAAGCAGGGTTCGATTTCAGTCATGATAAAGTTTTTTTTTTTCTTTTTCATTTGTTAGATTTGCATGTAATTATAATATTGACATGCTAAAATGAATTCTTACTAAAGATTTGATTTTTTCTTCTTAATTATTTATGTAATTTATCGACGTCGAGTTGGAAAACATATGAACAGGGTTATGAACACTTTTTTTACTATAGCTATATGAACATAGTTTTTTTTTAAGCAATTTAGAAATATTTAGAAGTAGTTGAAATAATCCACGGGGATTTCCGGCACTTCGCCGGCAAGCTCTATCTCTACCCTTCGTACTCAAGCCTGCATTACACAATTTATAAACATAAACGTAATGTCAGATATGATGTGTTAGCTCTGTAAGTAGAACACCAAGCTTTCATTTTACCGATTAGGGTTCGATCCCAGTCATAGCCAATTTTTTTTTCCTTTTTTTTTCAATCAAATTTTATATAAATACAATAATTGGTTGCTTATATAAGTTCAAAATCAATTCCTATTGTCTTTTAAAGACAACATTTTCGAAAAAAGAGATGTCATAGTAACTCGTTCTTCATCCTCAGCTTATTTTCAGAAAAACAAGTTGTTTTCCGTAATCAATTGGAAGAATAATTTAGTAAAATATATGAAATTATTTATAAGTATATAAAGTCACTTAAGCAAAAAAAAGAAAAAAAAATTGCCTATGACTGGGATCGAACCCTGCCCAGCAAAAAGAAAGGTTAGTGCTCTAACCACTGAGCTATTACGATTCCAACAATATTAACGATGCTTCAAAATTATAAGCTGCAGGCTTGGGCACAAAGAGTGTGGGTAGAGCTTGCCGGGGAAGTGCCGGAACTCGCCACAGATTGTTTAAACTACTTTTTATTGTTAATAAGTTGTTAAAAAAGGCTATTATCAATGTATTTGTACAAAAAAAGAGTTTATGGCTCTGTTCAAATATTTTCTTATTTGTCATCGATTAATTGAAAAATAATTTTGCATAAAAATTGAAATTTAAAACTCATTTTTGGCATAATAAAATTGCAATTATATGCAATTTGAATAAAAAAAAAAATTTTGCCGCAATTGGAATCGAACAACGTTCGGTGAAATAACTGTCGAACTTTCTGACTACAGAGCCAGCATGTTAACTTCCCAGTGGGAAGTTATAGTAATGGGTCCGATTTTGCGAATCGCTAATTTTGACATATCTCCACGTTTAAAGTCCCCAGAGTTGAATACGATAGTTTTTACGTGTACGTCTGTGTGTGTGTATGTACGTATGTGCATATGTTCGTATGTGCGTATGTTCGTATGTTCATACGGGCGTTCGGAATTATTTTTCGCCTCGATTATCTCAAGAACAAAAAATGATATCGACGTGGGACCAACTGCATTCGACGCGTAATTACGTAACTTAGAACTGATTTAATTTTCAGCAGAATCGGTCCAGCCATTTTTTATGCAGAATCAAAAAACTGAAAAAATAGTGAACTACCTAAATTCTGCAATTTATAAATTATACCATTTTTTAGACGGAATTTCGAGATCTTTGAAAAAATATGGATATCAAATGTTCAGAATAATTGTACAGAAATATGATGACAGTATTTCATAGGAAAAAAAATTTTTAAAAAACGAAATCAGCAATAAAGAAATTTTAAACTTGTGTTGGGATGGAGAAAATAGCGTTGAGTATAATTAAATAGTAAATGATTATTGTTAATAATAAGAAATTGTGTTCATAACGATTGAACATTGTTAATAACAAATGATTATCGATCATAATAATATTTGAATAAAAAATTTTTTAATTGTTATAAACAATGAAAATAGAGATCTATGCAATATATTTGAATTCTTTTAACGCGTAATTTTTTATTTTTCTAAAAAAAAAGTTACCAACCGTACGACATGAATGAAAACTCATTTTTTTTGTTCATAACAATTAAATCTGCTATAAACAATAAAAATAGAGATCTATGCAATATATTTGAATTCTTCTAACGCGTAATTTTTCCTTTTGCTAAAAAAAAGTTAATAATAAATAAATTCGAAAGCCTATTCTAGAATAAATCGACAGTTTTTACGTGGACGTCTGTGTGTGTGTATGTACGTATGTGCGTTTGTGCGTATGTGCGTATGTGCATCTGTGCGTACGTACGTTCGGAATTATTCTTCGCCTCGATTATCTCGACGACAGAGAATGATATCGATGTGGGACCAATTGCATCCGACGCGTAATTACGTAACTTAGAACTGAAAAATTTTTCAGGAAAATCGGTAAAGCCATTTTTTTGGCAGAATCAAAAAACTGGAAAGAGGAAATTACTTGAATTTTGTAATTTATAAATTATACCATTTTTTAGACAAAATTTCAAGATCATTGCAGAAATATGAATATCAAATGATTGGAATACTTGTATGGATATATGATGACAATATTTTATCGAAATAAAAAAATTTAAAAAACAATATCAGCAATGAAAAAATTCTAAACTCGTGTCAGGATTGAGAAAACAGCATTAAAGACGCTATAATAGTTCATAATAATTGAACATTGTTACTAACAAGTGATTATTGATCATAGTAATATTTAAATAATACGTTTTAAATTGTTATAAACAACAAAAATAGGGACCCTTTCTACATATATGAGTACTTTTAACGCATAATTTTTCCGTTTGCTAAAAAAATGTTACCAACCGTATGCCATAAATGAAAACATACTTTTTTCGTGTATAACAATGAAATTCGTTGTAAATAATGAAAAAAAGGATCTATGAGGTACATTCGAATTCTTCTAACGCACAATTTTTTCTTTTACTGAAATAAAGTAACTAACCATATTAAATGAATAAAAACAGCCTCATTTCGTTTATAACGATTCCATTTGTTATAAAAAATGGAAACGGGTTCTATTCGAATTGTTTTTTCATTTTGTCCACTGGGAAGTTGGTCGTGTGGACCTTTCGGGTCGCACCCAGACCACTGCAGAGCACTGATATTTTTCATTTGCTTTGTTTACGTTTAGATATCATAAGCTTCAGGCTTGGTAACAGAGGGTGGGGGATGTGCTTGCTCGTCAACTGTTCGAACTCGCAGTCTTCTCTGAAAAATAAGACGGAGATAGATAGATATATTCTGTGCTCTGTCTTGCTCGAAACAGATTATTCAAAAAGCTGTAAATTTCTTGGTGCCCTAAGGCTCCCTTTTTGTAGTGCATCCCTGAAAATTATCATTTTTCGAACGATTCCATTGTTACCTACTCAATTTCAGTTGATGTCAAGCTTCGGCCTTTTGCCGCACAACACGAGGGCGTGAAGTCAACTCCGGGAAACTTTCTGACTTCAGCCCAACCTTAATCAATGTAATACCTGAATATAACTTAAAATACATACATATTCATCCATTATTATTATTTCTATTAGGTATAAATTTCAACAAGCGAGCTCAATTCCAAGTCTACGGATCGAAACATGTAGTTTAAGATGAATAAACATGAAATTTTGATTGGAAATATGCTGGCTTTGTGGTTAAAGCACCAGATAAGACTTCTATTTTGCCGAGCAGGGTTCAATCCCGATCAAGTATTTGAGTGAAAGTATTTAAAATAAAAATACTCTACTCGAATACTATTATTCGTAGTATTTGTATTTAAATACAAATTTTTTTTTTTTTTTCATTCGATTTCGTAAAGACTTTTTTAAAACTTTTGATAATTCTTTTTTATGTAATAAACAATTAAATTTGTTTTGTCAGATTTATAAACAGTGAAACTCAATAGAATTTATAATGGAACAAAAATTATTTTAAAAAATTGTTTTAATACAAATATATTTTCCGATAGAAAATCTTAAGCTTATTATTTGTAGTAGTATTTAAAAATTAATATTTAAGTATTTTTTACAACTGTACATTTGATTCTAAATAATTTTTTAAATCATCTAGACTTAAATTAAATAAGGATTGGGAAAAAGGCTTAAAAAATTGTTATTATAATTTAAGCCTAATAATATGTTGATTATTTCGAAGCAAGATGGTTTATATAATATTAAATCCATCTATTATTCAGATAAAACGCAATTTTTGTTTTGCATGTTCCCTGCTCCAAATTCTTATAATAATACTACATTTACTCGTCAGAACTTCATTACCGACAGTTGTAAGAATCACATCCTTTCAAAAAACTATTTTTCGAGACAACGGATATTCATAGGAATACATAATTTATAGAAATGTAAGGTTCAATAAAGTAAGTTATTCGTGATTTAAAATGATTGGGATTCTGTAAAATTCGGTTATCTACATTATTCGTGACAATAGACGGTTAAGGATTTTGAATTTTCTCGTCTATAACCTATTTAGGATAATTATTTCTCGTGGTTCTACTTTATCCGGGACTATAGAGTTCTGGCTATTTGCATACGTCCCGCACGAGATACTATCAAGTAAACGTGTCTTCTGATATTTTGCATTACACTAACAGTTTGATTCGTTTCGTGCGTTATTATTTATTTTAATGCAGAAATGGAGTATTTCTAGATTTTTTGAAAGTATTATAAAAATCTTGAGTAAATTAAATAATGAGCTTTTATTGTCAATAATACCTGTAATTCTAAAAGTATGAAAATAATTGTATCTGTTTGTAATTTTAACTGTGAATAATATATATATCTCAAACTCATTACTGATATTTATTGCAAGTTTTTACTGATAATTTAAATATTTTTTTAAAATTAAATTTCTTTTCTATTTCACGAATCTAAAATTCTTTATGGAAGTAATATTCTATATTATTGATAAACGTAAGTCTAGAACGAACATATTATCAAATTTGTTGACTGTTATAGATACATGTTATGTATATGACATATGCAACTAGAGTATTATATTACTAGAGCAATATAGAATATAAAAAATTAATTTACGGCGAAATGATAATTTTTTAATTTATTTAGTTTTCGAGTAGCTTGTAGTTTCAAATGACACAAATGATTATCAACAATTTTAATGAATAAATTCAAATGTATGATTATTCAATATGTAAACAAAAAATACAATGATAGTTATAAATTTAATTATGATGGAATAATATTTATACATCATTCAATTTTCTTAAAAAAGCTAATTAATTATACTTAACATTAAAACATCATTTTGCATAGATAATGACTAGAATTTACAGAAAAACTTGCCTTTTAATCAAGCGATGTTAATTTTGTGATATAGTTGTTTATTGTACATCATGACGTAAAAGTTCTATTGACACTTTAATTTAAGTATTCTATAATATCAAATAAAAGAAAGAGGCATTTTTTTCAATCTTAAATATAATACATGAAATAAAATCGATTCTCCAAATTTACAAGCCATTTATAACACTGTTTCTCCTTCAGCTACATATAGATGACGAGATAATATATGCTCTAGAGGAACAAATTGGTTAAAAAAATTAGAGAACTCATGTAATTTTCATTATCGATTGTTATTATAATATTCAATGTTTATATTCTTATCTCTAAGGAGAGTCTTATTTTTATTAGTGTTATAATTATTATTATTATTATTATTATCATTACCGTTGTTCACAATAGTAATTACATCATTTACTAAGCAGTGATAGTTATTTGTAATAATGACACTATTGTATTTAATTCCGACAGAAATGATGACTTTTATAAAACAAATGTTCCTATGCTCATAAATTTACTTTTTTGTCATGATTTTTAGATATTCTAAAGCATTTTGCGCTGCGCTTGCTTGAGCATCTTTACTAGTAATACCACAGCCATAACATACTGCTACTGGTAAAGTTGACAACTGCACAAGGCACTGACATTTGCCTGCACACAAAAAGAAATTTATGAATTAATAAAAACGAATATTCTTTCAGGGTAAATAGACGCTTGAATTTGTAAATAATGATTCTTGTTAACTCAAAACAAATCTATCGAATGCTTAAATATTAATGTATGATTTTTTTCCAGACTATCTTTCGGATTATAATCTTTATCATTAAATACTTTTTATTTTTCATGATAAACAACTTAGACTACATGTAATGTATAGCATATGGTAGAAAAGTGAAATCATGGATGCAATTAAATTAGCGAAAAACATAGTTAGAAAGGAAATTAAAGGAGTTATTAATAATATGAGTCAAGAAGAAAAAGTACGTCAGTCAGACACAGTATGTAAAAAGGTAATTAAAAATATATATCAATGTTATTAATTACACAAATTTACGAATAGAAAACCATTTTCTGTTGTCTCGAGTTATAATTATGTTTAAAAAGTGGTATATCATATTTTCATTAATTTTCTCAAAATTGATCACTTCTTAATGTGCATCATTAGAATTTGTTTCATACTAATAACATGTTTGTAAAAAAGATAAAAGTACTGATAATCTTCTTCATTAACTTTCTAATAGAAAGTTATTATAATGGATCCGAGTATTTTTATTATAAACTTTAATTTTAAACATGATTTTAAAAATCAAGTACATTTTTTTTACAAATATTTTTTTTCTAAATGTAATTTTATTCAATTACAGGTATTCGATTTACCTGAATTTCAATCGAGTGAAAGAATCTCCATATACTTAAGTACTGATAATGAAATTAATACATTTCCGATATTGGCTTATTTGTTTAAAATAGGCAAACAAGTATTTGTACCCAAATACAATGGTAAAAACATGATGATGGTAAGATTGCATTCATT
Organism: Chelonus insularis; assembly: GCF_013357705.1. NCBI lineage: Eukaryota > Metazoa > Arthropoda > Insecta > Hymenoptera > Braconidae > Chelonus > Chelonus insularis. The sequence goes on along the minus strand of NW_023276755.1, from coordinate 15,295 downwards.
AGAAGATTTCGATAATTTACCATTGACGAAGTGGATGATTAAACAGCCAAATGATAATAATAGAGAAGATGCATTAAAAACAGGTAAGTTCAGTTTCATTAAGCTTAATAAAACTTTGTAAAAAATTAATTATTACAATTTACTAGGTGGATTGGATCTTATTATATGTCCAGGTGTAGCATTTACAAGAACAGGTTAGTTAATGAATAATTATTATATTTTATTTCATCTCAAGATTTAGAATAAAAATTTTTTAATGGGAAAAGTATTTAAAAAATACAGGCAAACGACTTGGTCATGGAATGGGTTATTATGATAAGTTTATGAACAATTATTATAAGTGTGAAACAGTCATAAATAAAAACCCGCATTTAATTGGCGTTTGTTTTAACGAGCAGATAAAAGATGATATTCCAACTTCTGAAAGCGATGTTACTTTGGATAAAGTAATAAGTGAAAACTGATAAATCAGTCATGATACTAAATAAAACCGGTAAAACGTAGAATTTATAGTTCAAAAACAATTGATATGATGAAAATGAAGGTTTTGTACAATCAAGATATATTGAATTATATTCCTGTAATTTTGTCTATAACCTTTTATTTGAATTAGTACTCAAAAACTTTGATTATTAGGTGAATGACTTAATATTCACACATTTTTTTTTTTAATTAAATGTGTAGTACCGAACACAAATGATGTGTCATTTTATACAAACGGGTATCGAAAAATCACATGTATAACCTTCAAAAAAATGAATAGCATTTATGCCCGGTACTATTTGACTTATAGTCCAGTTGAAGTAAGGTGGAAATCCACATTTTGAGTGATGTGGACACTGATGTCACTTTTGAAAAATGCTAAGAATACTTTTCTTCTCTAAATGTTCAAAAATACTGAAATCAGGCGAAATTTTTTTGCAAACAATCAGAAATAGGAGTAAGAGGGTGGTATACTTTTTTACGTAAAATTTAAAGATCTGCATTTCTTAGTTGAACATTTTTTCCATATTAGAAAGTAAATCCTTTAGAGATTGTTTCTACCCTTGCCGATGGTTGGAGCACTTTTTCAGGTATCTACTAGTATTAGTAAAGATAGATAAATTCTTGATGTCTGTCTGTCCGTCTGTTCGGAGTAATCTCCGAACTGCTTATTCGATTGCGACCAAATTTTGTAGAAATGTCGAGGGTATTGTGGGGAAGGTTATAGGCTACTTTTTGTTCACGTAAATTGTTAATAACAATTGAATTTGTTACAAACAATGAAAAACGGCATCCATTCTAATGTAATGCTACACATTACGCGAACGAAATCGCGGAAATCTGCAAAATATATATAAGTTCTTTAGATAGTATTTAAATATAAGAATAATTATTAAGTATTATTTTCCGATTGATGTCATCCAAATCCTATAAAAACTGCTTCTTTTGTTACCTATAGAACAAGACAAATAATTATTAAATTAAAATTTGTCATTAGAAAAAATTCTAATTCTATTGGATATATTATTTTTTCACTTTTGATTATAATCTATTTTTCTTGTTGAAATCGGTTTAAAAGCAAATTTTTCTCGCTAAACCTATTTGAATTCTTTCTCTTCTATTGAAATTTCTAAATATGTAATGCAATAAAATTTGTGAACAGAAACGAAAAGTTCTCTATAAAATTTAACTCAAGTGTTTTTAACTGTTCAGTTTTTTAAACGTCATTCTCACAATTTTTTTTATTGAACATTCTTATGTGGAAGTCATAAAAGAAACATCAGTATTATATATTATTCGTGAAAATATTGATAGCTCATTGGCTTTGGATAGAAGTCCATACACATTCAGTGATCCACTCAAATTCTGGACGTATTTTTATAGTTTTCAAAGTGAGGATTATGTACATAGATTTATTTGCTATATTCATGATCAATTTTTTATTATATAAGAATTGGGATATATATATATGTAATTTTTACCCTCACACTGCAGTGTCGTCAAATTACCGTCAAATTTATGATAATCTGTAGATTATCATCGATAGATTATCACGGTTTATATATATAAATAAAATTAGAGTGTCTGTCCGTAATTCTGCGAAAATGCCTCAAATTATGCTTAGAGAGTTATTCACATGCTGTCAAAACGAAAATGACTATTTTTGGAATTTTCGTCTGTTTAGAATTGGCTCATTCAAACTATTGTAGTCGATAACCTACTATAGAAAGGGAACGTTGAAAATGCGCTATAGTTTGGTCTATGACGTAGGTGCGGATCAGACTATGAGGAGGGGAGCAGTCATGTTTGGGCCAGAAAGTGATGTGGATAAGGGATGACTTTATGTTTTTTATATTATGATGTTCATTGCTATTTATAATAAATAAGTTTTAATTAAGTTTATTATAAATAATTAGATGAATCAATGTCTCTCCTGCCAACTTATCTACACCGATGAGACGACTCTAATTAATTCCTAGGCGTAAATATCCTTTTTCAAAGGATCGAAAATGCAGAGTTTTCGGGAAAAACGGTCCGTAATCTTTAGTATTCGTCGGTTACTGCAAGTAATCGTACGTAGCTCGTACTCAGACGATTCCTGGGCATCATCGGACGATGCCAACCCACAGACAACTCGTTGTAACAGTCAACTCGGTACGTGTGTACTAGCAGAGAACTCACGCAGTCGAACTCTCTAGTGAAAACCCAGAGAACTCTCCAGAATATTCTTCAGAAATGAAATAACTCATCAGTTAATCATCTACAGTGATGATTGTGAACTCATCAGGCAGCCTGACTCTTATCAGACATCATCAGTAAGCTCACGTTGGTCCGACTAAGCACCTTCCTTACAAAAAGTGCGAACGATGAAAATTTGCATTTGAACAGGATTAATAGATTATAGTCGGAAGTAAAAAAGAACAGTATAATCCAAAAGAATCAGAATTTCTTTTATAGACAAATTTTAATAGGATTATGATAATTTGAAAATGGAAGTGACAACGGAATCAGAAATACAAAAATGTTATCATTTTATCAGAAAATGAAATTGGTAAAATTGCCGTTGACTCGACGGGAAATAACGAGATATATTTCAATAGAATCCAACATGGTTTAATAAACAACTAAACTGACTTATAATTAACATAATTATGTTAATTTGTCTTCATATTCAGTAATATTGTAGATTGGAATCCTCTCAAAAAGAAAAATTTATTTCACTAATGACTACCGAGTGACTCTGGCGGAGTGATAGTGATATTTAAAATAGACGATTACAATGGAGAACGATTATCAACAGTCTTAAATAATAGTAATCTGCATATTCGCAACTGCAACTCATGTACCCACGTTAACCCAAACAGAGGAACAAAATCTAATATTGACTTTATCATGTCAACAAGCTCAATAGCAGACGAAGTCAGCGTCACAACACATAACGAAACCTGTGGTTCGGATGACTTTCTTATATTTGTAAATTAAACACTGAAAAAATGATTTATCACAGAAGGTTTCTAAAGTTCACTCACTTCAAACTAATTGGCATAATGTATCAAGGTCACTAGAAGACAGTTTTGAAAAGTTTCTCTGTGAGGAATATAAGCACACAAAATAAATATAAGGAAAAAAATAAATAGCTTCAAACACTTCACAGAAACCTTAAATTTCAGAACCAACGGAAATTATACTTCGAACAAATGCAAGATACTTAAAAATGAATGGGTTAACACCCACCCACGTAGCTTATCAAGTACCCTAAACTCTGACATCTCTATCAGTATTGCTTTAGATAAAATAAGTCCCCCATGGGTGCCTTGTGCCCGAGGTTCTTTCTAGTATGAAATGCAAACGAATTCAACTGCACACTGGAAGGCAAAAATGTGAAATCAGCCCTTGGTCTTGATAGTATCAATTACTTCGTACTTCAAAACTTACCTATCAAATACAAACTAATTTTACTCGATATCTTTAATGAAATGTTTCAAACAACCAACTTTCTCACTGAGTGGAAACTCACTTACATACATTTCATAAAAAAAGCGGATGGGGTGAACTTTAGACCAATTTCTTTGTCATCATGTATTTGTAGACTTTTCAAAACTATGTTAAAAAATCGAATTGAATAGTGGTGTGCGTACAATAACATGATTCTCCCTTCTCAACGGGATTTAAGAGAGGCAATCGTGTATTGATAACCTGGTGAATATGACTCTATCTATAAAAAGTAGCTTCAAGATAAATAAAGATACATTATCAGCATTCCTTGACGTTTAGGAAGCGTTCGACAATGTAAATAGCAATATTCTATTGTTGAAATTAGCAGAAATAAACTGCTCCGAAAAGGTTATATCATTCATTAAATTCCTCATGTACGAAAGACACGCATATACAAGGTTATCAATGCACAAGCCCAGGTTCATTTGCCCAGGACTTGTAGATCATGGCTCTTCCATTCACTTTCTGCTGCAAAAAAAACTCAATAGTTTACTATGAAGAATCCAAATTACAGCCCTGTAATTAGCGTTGGGATACAAAAAAAGTACTTCCACCAACATTATATTAGAAGAATCCAAACTGTCATCAATTACAGAACGCTCCCAACTTCCTGGATATTGCTTCTTCTTAAAAGTGTAAGTAATTGCCGAAGATTGCCATATGTCGATTATTACTATTTTGGTACTTCAGTAAGCCCGACTAGATGTCGAATTACTATAATTATTTTTATCAAGTCTATGAGTTATTGTACCCGCACTCAAGGAGTCTTAATATAATTGTTTAATTAATAAAGCCAAGATACATCTCAGTTTAAAATTGATTGTACATTAAAATGTAAATGTTTGGCGGATTGACTTTGCCTGGTGCCCAATCATTGTCTTTTTATTGTTTATCTATGGAAAAGTTAGTTACTCATAAATTATAATTTTACAATAAAATCCCTAATAATAATCGCCTATGTCCAAAACTGTTAGCTTGTGGCACAACAGACAGACTAGCATGATTTGTTGTTACAGACTTGTTATCGAGACGTAGCCAAAGAGATGTGTAAGGAAACATTATACGACATTTTCAAAATAGTCTTACAGAAAACTATAATAGATGCGAAAAAATGTTTCATACAAAAGTTGTAGATTTTCATATTATCTACAACTTTTGTCTAAAACATTTTTTAATATCTATTATAGTTTTTGCTAAAAACGTTAAGAAAGGACTCTTCGAGCAGTTTTACCCCTTTATCATCCTGACACTGGGCTCGCAACCCCCTAAAAACTATCCCTACTTAAATCTAGCATGCCTAAGAATATTCGAGCCAAGTTTGAGCGAGGTTAAAAAATTCCATTTCAGGTCTAACTTGACTGGACTATACAATCTTAATTCCTCACTAGCACGCGTAGGAATTATAGGCAGTAGCGAGTGCTCATGCAGATGTCCTTACCAGGACTTAAATCATGTACTATGGCAATGCCCCTTGTATGACGACTAGCAAAAGACGTTACTCCAAAGAGTGTAATACTATCTTGTTAGAACTAAAACTTACCATATATTATACCATTTTATGTAATATTAATTTTGTACTATTATTATAAATCATTAATTTATAAACCCATAAGGGTTTCGATGAGCTCAAATGATGGGGGGGACCAATAGCTAAAAAAGTTTTTGCAGCAAATGGAGGTTTTAGTTATGCAAATGTCAAACTAAAAATACTTATAGGGAATCAGCATTTATGTGCATTAGCTAATTTACGACACGTTTTAGATGATCTAATTGAGAAATAGTCTGATAAGAATCACACTACAAAAAACTTAGTGAAGCATTTATGTGCATTAAAAATAGTATCTCCAGCGGCGATCAGATATTTTTAATATTGTCACATTCGGCTAAAGAGCACACACAGATATGCAGGTGCGTGCGTGTGTGGAAGAAAATGTGTCTTTAAGAAAAAGTGTGTTTTAAATCTTTTCTGATAACAGCAACAATAACAATACTAACCAAACAATAAAGAATGGTCAAACGTAAAATTGCACAAACTACTAAGTATTATGGTAGAAATTGTCTAAACAAACATAAGCTTGTGGCATATGTTTATATATACATATATATATATATATACTTTGGCATACTTCCTAAACATCACTAAATGGATCAAAATTATACTCGCGATCTTAGGCAGCAGGAGGTCAGCGGGTTCTTGCCATGCTGCTAAACCAATCAAGTGAGACAAAAACAAATATCAAAACACGCGGAGATAAAAAGCTGAAACAAGATAGTAAATTTCTCTCAGGGCACGGACGATTCAGCGTGTTCCTACCTCGTGAAGATCTAATCCATGAAGGTGGCTAGTGAATAGTACGCAGACCACTTCAGGGGAGCCTGTCCCTCGCCCGAAAGTATTGCATGACAATACTGCGAAGGTTATTCTATTTTCATGATTGATTGTTCGTGAACGAGGATTCGTCCTTTGGTTTTTAGTTAGTAGTTAGTAGTTAGTAGTTTTATGGCGTGAGTGAGGGAATGTGCTGGGCATTTTCTTTTAATCAAAAAGCAATACGTAGCAATAACAGTATGCCATGGTACTTGTCTTCGGCTAAGGGATTTTCTTTTAGAAATGCACATAAACTATCTACCCTAATAATTTCATATTCTTCAGAAACAATATGTATCTCGATACAACACATATCATAAGGACTGCCACCCTTAAGGCAACATATGCAAATATGAAATCAAGCGTACTTAAGAAAATATCCGCTAGTGAAATCAGCCCCACTCGGGGTTTGCGGCAGGGCCATTATTTACGCGTGAGGTCAGAAAGGCTGCAGGATTCAACCAGATCCCACACCAACAACCAGGGTGGATCAAGAAGACGTCCCAGGAACTTGGACATCTCAGCGCCCGCTAAGACTCGAAACGTTTGAAGGGGTGTCCGGTTGACCTTGCGCGCGCTGCCTTCTAGCGCTCTCGCTAACAGCCGGTCCCCGATCCTGGCCACGTGCACGCGATCGCGATCGGTCCGTCCCTACCGCGCGTCGTAATATGATTTTACTCAGACTAAAGAATGTTTCATGTTCCTAACTCGACCAGATGCTCGAGTAGGCTCGATAGGTAGCGCACTTTGAATTCGTAAATGCTCAGTGAGCCTAACTCGACCAAAAATGCTCAGCCTCCCCGGGCCTCGCATAATAAGCATAGAAAAGGTATCTTTTGACCTCTCGCAATGGAAGGCTGCAGCCAGGGTTCGGTAACGGGTTTCCACAGAGGTAACCGACATAAACAATAATAATTATAAAAAGTAGTATTATTAATAATAATAACAAAACAACCAATCAAAACGTTACAGCATGTGAGCCACAAAACAACAATCGTGAAAGAAAGGTAACTGGATGTACTGTTATTACTTTTTATCTTTTTTGCTTTACTTTCAGGTATCCAATAATCTCTAATGCAAAATTTTACATATTTCCAGAAACGTCATAATACTAATTATACACTTTTTCAGCTGTTGACAATATAATGGTGCTTCCCCTCATATCATAAACAACTGGGGCCGCTGACCAAAGAAAATAAAACTGGTACTACGGGTGACCAAAATCCAAGCCCGTACCTGAGGCTGCGAAAACGATATGTAGAACCAGGTGCTTCCGGCCGTGGTATGTCGTAAGGCCTTAGGCTAGGTACGTGTATCCCCGTGCCTTTTTAAAGGCACGAGAATATCACATCCTCAGTAACACCGTATCTAGAAGTAGAGCCATTCCCAGAGTTATGCCCTATAAGGTGAGGTACTCAAATAAAATGTCCTTCTCAGGCCCGGGAAACAAAGAATAATGCAAAATATCTTCACTCGGAAACAAAAATTACTATTGCTAAAATAATGTTAAAATTTTGCAACATGAGTTTCTTTTCCTTTCACCGCTTACGCAGTGAAAACGGTAGTGGATAGGAAAAAAAATGATAATACTTTTTTGTACATAATTGAATTCTCTACGAAAAGTCCGTGAGAACACCTGTTTATCTGGAGCAGGTAAAAAATACAGCGCTCCGAATGCGCGCTCGAAAAATGACTGAACATATACATAAAATAATCGTTTATTAGCTGATCGTTATCTCAAAAAATAAATAAAACTTAATAATAATCAGTACTGTTTGAACAACACTTCTTACGTTTTTAGCAACAATGTTCATACCAGTTTCTATTTGCGATATTGTTGTTCCTGTTAAAACTTGTTCAGCTCTCATTACATTTATAAAAGAACTAAAAATTGCATGCGATACACGGACTTTGCCATTAAATGAACGATGCCAGCCTTCTACATCATTGTTTCATCGCATGACATCATCAGGAGTTGCTTGATAGCAATTCCATAAAGATAAATTGAATTTGGATTTTTCCGCTTCCTACCAGTACAACAACGTTCACTAATTTAAGTGCTCTCAAAGTAATTAATTAAATCGCTGAATAAATCTTTATTATCCTCATAAAACTGTGACCTAATAAGTTCTTCATGAGCCTCAATCACGTGACTTTCAACGGCGTTTATAAATGCTTGTTCGAAATCACTCATCACTCTTCGAGGCTCCAAATTTGGTTGATAACGTCTAATTACAGGCAGTACAGAAGTATAGAATTTTTCCGATTTATTGAATTGAATGTACCATCACAACACCACAAGTAGCATTGAGCTAATACTTTCAAATTTCTAGCAGTACTATAAATGGGAAAACGTTTCGAACCTCCTCCGTTGTCCTGTAACAGAAATGCCTAACCATCATTCGTCACTTGCTACATATTTGGTCTAATCAATTCTCTTAAAGTCTTCAAATTTACTACAACAGTTCCATCAGTTTCTTGGCTCGTTATACCGTACGCGTTAGTGATGTCATTTTTGGTAACTGAGCTCATATAGGTGATGGCACATTACTCAAACCATTGGCAATCAAAACTCCATTCATTGCTCAATCCTTGCAAGCTTTTTTATTCAATTTTTCTTTCACCTTCAGAGTTTCAATACCAACAACATTAGTAGCATGATCATGAGAAAGCGGAGTATCAATAACTTTACCTATATTACACACGTAAATCAATTATAGTGATGCATACTATTAAACAATAAATAGAAATAATAGTACAAACTTGATCAAAAAACCAAACATATAACATACCGGTTGTTTTATTACTTGTTGTATGAATTATACTATTACATAACCTCTACCGATACTCTATACATCGCCAGGTAATATCTGTCTTATTCAGACTTTTTTTATTGTATATATACCCATCATTAAATAGTATTCATCCACCCAGAAATTAACCCGGACTGCCATCTCCCGGTATTAGATGACCCTAGGATCAATTATCCTGAAGATAAATTATCATTGACTTATTAACTTCCCAGTGGGAAGTTATAGTATGGGTCCGATTTTGCGAATCGCTAATTTTGACATATCTCCACGTTTTAAGGTCCCCAGAGTTGAATACGATAGTTTTTTACGTGGACGTCTGTGTGTGTGTATGTACGTATGTGCGTATGTTCGTATGTGCGTATGTTCGTATGTTCATACGTGCGTTCGGAATTATTTTTCGCCTCGATTATCTCAAGAACAAAAATGATATCGACGTGGGACCAACTGCATTCGACGCGTAATTACGTAACTTAGTACTGATTAGATTTTCAGCAGAATCGGTCCAGCCATTTTTTATGCAGAATCAAAAAACTGAAAAAATAGTGAACTACCTAAATTCTGCAATTTATAAATTATACCATTTTTTAGACGGAATTTCGAGATCTTTTGAAAAATATGGATATCAAATGTTTAGAACAATTGTACAGAAATATGATGACAGTATTTCATAGGAAAAAAAATTTTTAAAAAACGAAATCAACAATAAAGAAATTTTAAACTTGTGTTGGGATGGAGAAAATAGCGTTGAGGATAATAAAATAGTCAATGATTATTGTTAATAATAAGAAATTGTGTTAATAACGATTAAACATTGTTAATAACAAATGATTATCGATCATAATAATATTTGAATAAAAAATTTTTTAATTGTTATAAACAATAAAATTAGAGATTTATGCAATATATTTGAATTCTTTAAACGCGTAATTTTTTCTTTTGCTAAAAAAAAGTTACCAACCGTACGACATGAATGGATACTCATTCTTTTTGTTTATAACAATTAAATCTGTTATAAACAATGAAAATAGAGATCTATACAATATATTTGAATTCTTCTAACGCATATTTTTTTTTAATTTTTTTCACTGGGAAGTTGGTCGTGTGGACCTTTCGGGTCGCACCCAGACCACTGCCGAGCACTGATATTTTGTCGTCGGATCAATTACACTAAATATTAAATGTCGCGGTTTAAATGTCTGCGAGCTACTGGTCGTGTTACCAAATTTTTAAGGCTGGGCTGTACCAAAGAAAAACTCCGAAGTTGACTTTGCGCCTTCCCTTTGTGCAGTGGAGAGCGGAAGCTCGACGTCAACTAAAATTGAATATGTAATAGGGAAATGTGCAGCAAAGAACAGGATTAATACGAAATTTAGTGGCACAAGTCGGAACCGGGCTCATTTCATAGAGAAAAATGCGCTGAATTTAATGAAGTAATTCCCAGCCAAAAAAACCGCCCGCGTCGTATTTTTTTTTCGAATTCATTTTTATTTGTGAGATTTTTTATCTCAAAAAGTTAAAAAAACATTTACTATAGCAGCCATGCTGATTATTATGCCAATTTATCGGTATTATTGATATTACAGTTTTCTAATCGATCGATAATATCGCACACTATTCGTACTATTTCGTTCCACCACGAAAATTCCCCTGACCTCAATAAAATTTCAAATGACATTTCATCATATTTTTTGTATGACTAATCAGCAATAATGGCTGCCACAGTAAATGATTTTTCAATTTTTTGAGATAAACAATCTAAAAGTGAGTAACCGTAGCTAAATTTTTTTAAATATAATGCCAATGACTCCATTACTATTTTAATAATTACTTTATAAAATATAGTTTGATAATTTGTTGTTTCCTTATTGGGGTAATTGAATATTCAAAACTTGATTAAAATATGCATAAAAATATTTCTTATGTGTTAAATTGGATTTAATAATGTGACAGATACTTTTCAATGTCTAATAAATAAAGTGATATAGAATGGTGAAAAATATTTGGTTGAAGTAAAGAAGAAGAATAGTCATTGTGAGACTTTTAACGAGTTAAGAAAGTGGGAGTATGCAACTGGTAAATTAGTAATTGTTACTGATTTATCACTTATCGAAAAATCTCATATTTCCAACATCTGAAAAAATCTGGAAAAATTCTGGAATGTTCAGAATCGTTCTCTGAACATTTTCCAATTGAAATTAAAGATTAAAAAATTGAATTTTCTTAGCTTACCACTTATAGATTTTTCTTCAATGTCTACATATGTGACTTCGAACAATTGTTCAGATGCAATTTCTTGTAAGAATTGTACCAAATTTACCACACCATCATTCAAGCAGGTATTCTGTAAGAAAAACATACAAAACAATCAATTTAAAAAATGATATTATGAAATTTTAGAATTAAATTTGAAAATTTTTTTGTCCACTAAGCTGATAAATGAATAATATGTCATGAATAATACTTTGAAGAATTGATACAAATAATAGAAGTTACGTTCAACTTTGCAACTACAGCATTTAATTATATGGTTTATAAAGGTCGTTTATTCATATTTACAAACCTGCAATTCAGACAATTTCAAGCCGGCGGAAGACTTAAGATTTTTATGAAATTGTGATACTTTGTGACTATGAGGTGTAGTAAGTGTTGATATTTTACTATCTTTTAAAGATGCATATCGAGCTGTTATATTTATTACATTCCGCTCAATCTATAACGGACATAAACGATCTTTATTATTTTTTAAATTCAAAACTCCATCAGTAATATGTATTCTAGCAGATAATTTTAATCAATAAATTTTTCATTAATTATTACTTTTCATTAATATAAGCTTTATTTCAATTTGATAAATAAAAAAATGAAGTGGAAATGACCTTCAAAATATTTCATCATTATAAAATAAAAAAAATACGTGTTACACACAAGGTCTTGTTTGCTAATCGAAAAGCTACAAAAAAAATCTTCAATTGTTAACCATGCCAAATCATTATATATTACAACTTAATAGCATTTACCTGAAAAATTGGTTAATTCAATAGTATTTGTTCCTTTCCAATTAATTTTTACAATGAGATGTAGTCCGTTACAGATATGTGAATGGAATGAATAAGAGATCAGCGAAGAATATGATAGAAAAAAATATAAAAAATCACGTCCACTTCATCTATTTATCTGAATGACAATAGTACATTATAGAGTTATAAAATAAAGATAGTTCGCCATGTAAGTAGCATTATTCTACTTTTCGATTAACGTATAGTGTACTAATTACTATCGGGTATTGTCACTTTTGATTCCAAATCTATTATTTGAAATAATTTTAGCAATTAAAAAAAATATAATGGATGTAAATTACATACACTTGTGATAAAATACAGATGTAACCTTTCAAAACTAAGACTTAAGATAATTTAAAATTTCTGTTAAAAAATCATTTTTATTAATAATACTATAAATTGAAAAATGTAAAATATTTACCTCATCTTCATCTAAACCGCTACCACCACAGCTGGAAACGGAAGTTTGATCTGTTGCATCTCGTAAAGCTTGCCACATTTTATGAGCTGCCTGACGTTTTGCTAATTTTTACTTTTGCCTTGTCCAACTTGTTTATATTTAAGCATCGAACATACAATTGTAAATTGTCTTTCGTGTGGAAGACCTGCTTCACCTTCCATAGTATATTTTGGTGGTGGCCAATGTCTTGACATACACATTTCTTGAAGAGATCCAATAGGATTATTAATAACTTTATCTTCGCCATAATTTCCTGTACATCTTGTTGTACATTTGCGAACTTGACAAACAAAATTATTAGATTATTAGATATATTGATACAGCTCAGCACATATTTATTCACTTACTCGACCATATTATTCATTATTGGTGCATCTGTTGTATTATTTTCAGGATTACTGACACCAATTAATTTATCCAAAACAGCCTTGGCAGCAGCATGTTTAGCGTCTTTTTTGGACCTACCGGTCCCCATAGCTGAAACAATTGGATCTACTTCAATAATTTAATTCTTATAAAAAAGTATCTAATAATAATAGTACTATTATTTATCTTTCAGTATACATTACAGGATACAAACCAACAACATCAGCAACAGTTACTCGGTAACGAAAAGTTGGCTCATGAACTGCGCCTTCAATTTGCACAAGTTCATATTTAGGGGTTGTACCTCTTCGTGATAATAATTCTTGAAGAACGGAGACAGGAGTTTTGGTTGGTAGTAATTTCATTTCTAATCTTGCGGCTTCATCTAGCGGTAAAGCTTCAGACATTAAGGCATGCATTGTTCCTTTGCTCTTCCTCGTCGATGGGTATTATTTGTTGATGCTGAATGATTGAAAATTATTGGCACACTATGAGGTAAAGAATTTGTGCCTGTTTGCTGAGAATGACGAATTTCTTCCATGGTAAAAACTATGAATGAATTTATTCATATTAGAATTCTTTGAATATGTATAAATTCATGACATGTCTTAAATGTATAGATAATGATTGGCAAATAATGTTTTTGTTCACTTCGAGGATGAAGGTTTTTTAACAATTTACATTCACGAAATTCACTATATGAAAAGAGCATAGAAATAAATGAATTTCATTTAGAAACTTACGAATGTAGATGTGCACTTGAATTCACTAAACCAAATTATTCAGAGTAAAACAGATGCCAATTTCTATTCGAAAAGCGAATCCTGCTTTTGTGACTGATCCAAATCTCACAAAAAGCTTGACCCGTTTGACGACAGAAAAATGGATTTGTCTGTTTATTTCTTGTCAGGAAAGTATCTGTTCACCTTTACCGTTTATGAATTTTACTGTCTTAAAATACATACTTAATGTCTATCTACATAGATAGCTAAATATCATCGTTCGCAACAAAAATATATAGTAATGCAAAAACTTTCGGAAAGATGTCATACAGTACTGGACATAAATGACGTGTGAGAGATGGCGTTACAATGTATTCATGAGGAAGTGCCATAGGGTAATAGGAAAGAGCAGAAGGCCTACCATATTAAAAAATCCAAAAAGAAAAATCCCTTCGTAATATTAAGGCTGGGCTGAAGTCAGAAAGTTTCCCGGAGTTGACTTTACGCCCTCGTGTTGTGCGGCAAAAGGCCGAAGCTTGACATCAATTGAAATTGAGTAGGTAACAGGGAAATCGTTCGAAAAATGATAATTTTTAGGGATGCACTACAAAAAGGGAGCCTTAGGGCACCAAGAAATTTATAAATTTCAGAACAATCTGTTCCAAGCAAGACAGAGCATATGTATATAGTTTTATGTATATGTAAATAATAGTACGTACGAGTAAAACTTTCGTAGTAATTAATTCGGGATAGTCTGTAGATTTTTCTTGATTTTTATTATAAACCATTTTTATTATAATTTCCAGTCAATTTTTCTTTGCTGCAATGTATTTTTTTGTACACTCATTGACAGTTTTTGAATTACATAAAAAGTTTCACTTTTGACGCTGTTAGTTTTGGACTGACGCATACATTTTTTGTATCTTCATTGACAATAACTGAGAATAAAAACAATATTAAAAAATTTTTAATATGAAAAAAAATAAGACAAACATCTGAACAAGCAATTTCCATCGCCAACGACTGAAATTGAAGTTTTTTGTCCATTCATTTTCATTTATCAAAAATATTCAAAAATAATTTTAATTTCAATTACAAAAAAAAATATTTCCATAAATAAAGCAACACTAGTTATAACGACTTCTTCTGATGAACTGAGACTTACTTGCTCTTCTACGTACGTAAGATTGTACAAGTCTAAACTAGTCCTAAATTTTATATAAATAAATAACATCAATACTGCTTGACTCATATACAGAACATATATGATAAAACTGAATAACATGATCGCCATCAACAAACAATGCCCTGCGACTATTCTCGGCGTCTCCTCTTTGTGCGGATCTTCGTTAATTTTTTCCGCCTCAATTACATGCAATTTGAATAAAAAAAAAATTTTGCCGCAATTGGAATCGAACAACGTTCGGTAAAATAACTGTCGAACGTTCTGACTACAGAGCCAGCATATTTTCATTTGCTTTGTTTACGTTTAGAGATCATAAGCTTCAGGCTTGGTAACAGAGGGTGGG
>NW_023276754.1:0-8943 GCF_013357705.1 Chelonus insularis | reverse complement strand
TATTTGTGATGATGAAAACAATAGTATTTATAGTTTATAAAAAAGTCATGATTACTGTAATATTACTTATTAATGAGATTATTATAAGTCAAGTTCTTGTACAAAACAATCAGTATTGTTGATCAGTATTATAATTTAAATAAGGATTAATACTTATAATAATGATAATACTAATAATACTTAATGCGTTCAACTTGTTACACAATTTGTGTCAAATACAAATTCTATATTATATATATATATATATATATATATTTATATAATACTGTGTTTTGTATGTTAAATTTATCAATAAAAATAATTATTTTTTTATTCGAAAAAACGCGCACTTTCTCTCTATCGATTTTCGGAGTATCGATATTTCCGTTTTCGATACATGTTGAGATCGATACATCTTTAATTGATTCGATCTGATACAGTGTATCGATACTTTCGACTGTATCGTCAAATCCTAGTTAGAGTGGCCTGGGGTGATCCCTAAACACATGGAGAATATAACAAGGAGGCCGCACTGACGTTGGGGAAGTAGGCAAAATAAGTATCAAAAAGTAGAGTTGTAGGGTAGTACACAGAAACGCAACAAGCGGCGCTGGCGACAGAAAGCGTCGGAATAAAAAAGAAGAGAGGGCATATAAGGCGGAGCATAATAAATGAGAGGAGGAAGGGCATAAAGACAGAAAGTGGTTCCCTCTAAAGGATGGAAATGAAAGCGAAATGTAAAACTTATAGAATCGAATTCAAAACAAAATCATCAGGAATCAACTGTCTGCATAGAGAAAAATGAATAGTTCATAGAAGTGATTTAGGATAAACAAGAGGCTAACGATTGTGACCATAAAAATTAATATATAATTTAAATGACTATTTTTAATATCTAAAGGGGACAGTTAGCGACCACTGCTTTGACCTTTTAGCAGTCAGCTACTCCTCTTTTCTGTACTTATTAAGAAGACGCTCTGATGAAAATATTTCCAACTCAACATTGTAATTGATAATACTCGATTATTAAACATTTGTAGTAGTAAATGAAAAAAAGTAATGCATTTTTATGACTACTCTGAATATTTGAAGGGACGGTAAGCGACCGCAGCTTTGACCTTGTAGCAGTCAGCTACTCTTTCTTTCTGTACTTAGAAAGGAGACGCTCTGATGAAAATATTTTCAACTCATCGTTGTAATTGATAATATTTGATTATTAAACACTTGTAGTAGTAAATAAAAAAAAGAAACATTTTTATGACTACTTTAAATCCAAAGGAACAGTAAGCGCTCGCAGCTCCGATTTTAGCAGTCAGCTACTCCTCCTTTCTGTCCCTTTCAAGAAGACGCTCTGATGAAAATATTTTCAACTGAACATTGTGATTGATAATACTCGATTATTAAACATTTGTAGTAGTAAATAAAAAAAAGAAATGCATTTTTATGACTACTCTGAATATTTGAAGGGACGGTTAGCGCCCGCAGCTCCGACCTTTTAGCAGTCAGCTACTCCTACTTTCTGTCCCTTTCAAGAAGACGCTCTGATGAAAATATTTCCAACTCATCGTTGTAATTGATAATACTCGATTATTAAACATTTGTAGTAGTAAATAAAAAAAGTAATGCATTTTTATGACTACTCTGAATATTTGAAGGGACGGTTAGCGCCCGCAGCTCCGACCTTTTAGCAGTCAGCTACTCCTCCTTTCTGTCCCTTTCAAGAAGACGCTCTGATGAAAATATTTTCAACTGAACATTGTAATTGATAATACTCGATTATTGAACATTTGTAGTAGTAAATGAAAAAAGTAATGCATTTTTATGACTACTCTAAATATTTGAAGGGACGGTAAGCGACCGCAGCTTTGACCTTGTAGCAGTCAGCTACTCTTTCTTTCTGTACTTAGAAAGGAGACGCTCTGATGAAAATATTTTCAACTCATCGTGTGTAATTGATATATTGATTATTAAACACTTGTAGTAGTAAATAAAAAAAGAAACATTTTATGACTACTTTAAATCCAAAGGAACAGTAAGCGCTCGCAGCTCCGATTTTAGCAGTCAGCTACTCCTCCTTTCTGTCCCTTTCAAGAAGACGCTCTGATGAAAATATTTTCAACTGAACATTGTAATTGATAATACTCGATTATAAACATTGTAGTAGTAATAAAAAAAGTAATGCATTTTTATGACTACTCTGAATATTTGAAGGGACGGTTAGCGCCCGCAGCTCCGACCTTTTAGCAGTCAGCTACTCCTCCTTTCTGTCCCTTTCAAGAAGACGCTCTGATGAAAATATTTTCAACTGAACATTGTAATTGATAATACTCGATTATTAAACATTTGTAGTAGTAAATAAAAAAAGTAATGCATTTTATGACTACTCTGAATATTTGAAGGGACGGTGTTAGCGCCGCAGCTCGACCTTTTAGCAGTCAGCTACTCCTCCTTTCTGTCCCTTTCAAGAAGACGCTCTGATGAAAATATTTCCAACTCAACATTGTAATTGATAATACTCGATTATTAAACATTTGTAGTAGTAAATAAAAAAAAGTAATGCATTTTTATGACTACTCTGAATATTTGAAGGGACGGTTAGCGCCCGCAGCTCCGACCTTTTAGCAGTCAGCTACTCCTCCTTTCTGTCCTTTCAAGAAGACGCTCTGATGAAAATATTTCCAATCAACATTGTAATTGATAATACTCGATTATTAAACATTGTAGTAGTAAATAAAAAAAGTAATGCATTTTTATGACTACTCTGACTATTTGAAGGGACGGTTAGCGCCCGCAGCTCCGACCTTTAGCAGTCAGCTACTCCTCCTTTCTGTCCCTTTCAAGAAGACGCTCTGATGAAAATATTTCCAACTCAACATTGTAATTGATAATACTCGATTATTAAACTTTGTAGTAGTAAATAAAAAAAAGTAATGCATTTTTATGACTACTCTGAATATTTGAAGGGACGGTTAGCGCCCGCAGCTCCGACCTTTTAGCAGTCAGCTACTCCTCCTTTCTGTCCCTTTCAAGAAGACGCTCTGATGAAAATATTTCCAACTCAACATTGTAATTGATAATACTCGATTATTAAACATTTGTAGTAGTAAATAAAAAAAAGTATGCATTTTATGACTACTCTGAATATTTGAAGGGACGGTAGCGCCCGCCAGCTCCGACCTTTTAGCAGTCAGCTACTCCTCCTTTCTGTCCCTTTCAAGAAGACGCTCTGATGAAATATTTTCAACTGAACATTGTAATTGATAATACTCGATTATTAAACATTGTAGCAGTAAAGAAAAAAAGAAATGCATTTGTTATGACTACTCTAAATATTTGAAGTGACGGTAAGCGACCGCAGCTTTGACCTTGTAGCAGTCAGCTACTCCTCTTTCTGTCCCTTTCAAGAAGACGCTCTGATGAAAATATTTCCAACTCATCGTTGTAATTGATAATATTTGATTATTAAACACTTGTAGTAGTAAATAAAAAAAAGAAACATTTTTATGACTACTTTAATCCCAAAGGAACAGTAGCGCTCGCAGCTCCGATTTTAGCAGTCAGCTACTCCTTCTTTCTGTCCCTTTCAAGAAGACGCTCTGATGAAAATATTTCCAACTCATCGTGTAATTGATAATACTCGATTATTGAACATTTGTAGTCAGTAAATAAAAAAAAGTATGCATTTTTATGACTACTCTGAAATTGAAGGGACGGTTAGCGCCCGCAGCTCCGACCTTTAGCAGTCAGCTACTCCTCCTTTCTGTCCCTTTCAAGAAGACGCTCTGATGAAATATTTTCAACTGAACATTGTAATTGATAATACTCGATTATTAAACATTTGTAGCAGTAAAGAAAAAAGAAATGCATTTTTATGACTACTCTAATATTTGAAGGTGACGGTTAAGCGACCGCAGCTTTGACCTTTGTAGCAGTCAGCTACTCCTTCTTTCTGTCCCTTTCAAGAAGACGCTCTGATGAAAATATTTCCAACTCATCGTGTAATGATAATATTGATTATTAAACATTGTAGTAGTAAATAAAAAAAGATAACATTTTTATGACTACTTTAAATCCAAGGACAGGTTAAGCGCTCGCAGCTCCGACTTGTAGCAGTCAGCTACTCCTTCTTTCTGTCCCTTCAAGAAGACGCTCTGATGAAAAATATTTCAACTCATCGTTGTAATTGATAATACTCGATTATTGAACACTTGTAGTAGTAAATAAAAAAAAGTAATGCATTTTTATGACTACTTGAATATTTGAAGGAACGGTTAGCGCCCGCAGCTCGACTTTAGCAGTCAGCTACTCCTCCTTTCTGTCCCTTTCAAGAAGACGCTCTGATGAAAATATTTTCAACTGAACATTGTAAGTGATTAATACTCGATTATTGAACATTGTAGTAGTAAATGAAAAAGTAATGCATTTTATGACTACTCTAAATATTTGAAGGGACGGTAAGCGACCGCAGCTTTGACCTTGTAGCAGTCAGCTGCTCCTTCTTTCTGTCCCTTTCAAGAAGACGCTCTGATGAAAATATTTTCAACTCATCGTTGTAATTGATAATACTCGATTATTAAACACTTTGTAGTAGTAAAGAAAAAAAGAAAACATTTTTATGACTACTTAAATCCATGAAGTGACGTAAGCGCCCGCAGCTTGACCTTGTAGCAGTCAGCTACTCCTCCTTTCTGTCCCTTCAAGAAGACGCTCTGATGAAAATATTTCCAACTCATCGTTGTAATTGATAATACTCGATTATTAAACATTTGTAGTAGTAAATAAAAAAAAGTAATGCATTTTTATGACTACTCTGAATATTTGAAGGGACGGTTAGCGCCCGCAGCTCCGACCTTTTAGCAGTCAGCTACTCCTACTTTCTGTCCCTTTCAAGAAGACGCTCTGATGAAAATATTTCCAACTCATCGTTGTAATTGATAATACTCGATTATTGAACATTTGTAGTAGTAAATGAAAAAAAGTAATGCATTTTTATGACTACTCTGAATATTTGAAGGGACGGTAAGCGACCGCAGCTTTGACCTTGTAGCAGTCAGCTACTCCTTCTTTCTGTCCCTTTCAAGAAGACGCTCTGATGAAAATATTTTCAACTCATCGTTGTAATTGATAATATTTGATTATTAAACACTTGTAGTAGTAAATAAAAAAAAGAAACATTTTTATGACTACTTTAAATCCAAAGGAACAGTAAGCGCTCGCAGCTCCGATTTTAGCAGTCAGCTACTCCTCCTTTCTGTCCCTTTCAAGAAGACGCTCTGATGAAAATATTTTCAACTGAACATTGTAATTGATAATACTCGATTATTAAACATTTGTAGCAGTAAAAGAAAAAAAGAAATGCATTTTTATGACTACTCTAAATATTTGAAGTGACGGTAAGCGACCGCAGCTTTGACCTTGTAGCAGTCAGCTACTCCTCTTTCTGTCCCTTTCAAGAAGACGCTCTGATGAAAATATTTCCAACTCATCGTTGTAATTGATAATACTCGATTATTAAACATTTGTAGTAGTAAATAAAAAAAAGTAATGCATTTTTATGACTACTCTGAATATTTGAAGGGACGGTTAGCGCCCGCAGCTCCGACCTTTTAGCAGTCAGCTACTCCTCCTTTCTGTCCCTTTCAAGAAGACGCTCTGATGAAAATATTTTCCAACTCAACGTTGTAATTGATAATACTCGATTATTAAACATTTGTAGTAGTAAATGAAAAAAGTAATGCATTTTTATGACTACTCTGAATATTTGAAGGGACGGTTAGCGCCCGCAGCTCCGACCTTTTAGCAGTCAGCTACTCCTCTTTCTGTCCCTTTCAAGAAGACGCTCTGATGAAAAATATTTCCAACTGAACATTGTAATTGATAATACTCGATTATTGAACACTTGTAGTAGTAAATGAAAAAAAGTAATGCATTTTATGACTACTCTAAAATCTTGAAGGGACGGTAAGCGACCGCAGCTTCGACTTGTAGCAGTCAGCTGCTCCTTCTTTCTGTCCCTTTCAAGAAGACGCTCTGATGAAATATTTCCAACTGCATCGTTTGTAATTGATAATATTTGATTATTAAACACATTTGTAGTAGTAAATAAAAAAAAGAAAATGCATTTTTATGACTACTCTAAATATGAAGGACGGTAAGCGACCGCAGCTCTGACCTTTAGCAGTCAGCTACTCCTACTTTCTGTCCCTTTCAAGAAGACGCTCTGATGAAAATATTTCCAACTCATCGTTGTAATTGATAATACTCGATTATTAAACATTTGTAGTAGTAAATAAAAAAAAGAAATGCATTTTTATGACTACTCTAATATTTGAAGGGACGGTTAGCGCCCGCAGCTCCGACCTTTTAGCAGTCAGCTACTCCTCCTTTCTGTCCCTTTCAAGAAGACGCTCTGATGAAAATATTTTCAACTGAACATTGTAATTGATAATACTCGATTATTGAACATTTGTAGTAGTAAATAAAAAAAAGTAATGCATTTTTATGACTACTCTGAAAATTTGAAGGGACGGTAGCGCCCGCAGCTCGACCTTTAGCAGTCCAGCTACTCCTCTTTCTGTCCCTTTCAAGAAGACGCTCTGATGAAATATTTCCAACTGACATTGTAATTGATAATACTCGATATTAAACATTGTAGCAGTAAAAGAAAAAAGAAATGCATTTTTATGACTACTCTAATATTTGAAGGGAGGTAAGCGACCGCAGCTTTGACCTTGTAGCAGTCAGCTACTCTTCTTTCTGTCCTTTCAAGAAGACGCTCTGATGAAATATTTTCAACTCATCGTTGTAATTGATAATATTTGATTATTAAACACTTGTAGTAGTAAATAAAAAAAAGAAACATTTTTATGACTACTTTAAATCCAAAGGAACAGTAAGCGCTCGCAGCTCCGATTTTAGCAGTCAGCTACTCCTCCTTTCTGTCCCTTTCAAGAAGACGCTCTGATGAAAATATTTTCAACTGAACATTGTAATTGATAATACTCGATTATTAAACATTTGTAGCAGTAAAAGAAAAAAAGAAATGCATTTTTATGACTACTCTAAATATTTGAAGTGACGGTAAGCGACCGCAGCTTTGACCTTGTAGCAGTCAGCTACTCCTTCTTTCTGTCCCTTTCAAGAAGACGCTCTGATGAAAATATTTCCAACTCATCGTTGTAATTGATAATATTTGATTATTAAACATTTGTAGTAGTAAATAAAAAAAAGTAATGCATTTTTATGACTACTCTGAATATTTGAAGGGACGGTTAGCGCCCGCAGCTCCGACCTTTTAGCAATCAGCTACTCCTCCTTTCTGTCCCTTTCAAGAAGACGCTCTGATGAAAATATTTTCAACTGAACATTGTAATTGATAATACTCGATTATTGAACATTTGTAGTAGTAAATGAAAAAAGTAATGCATTTTTATGACTACTCTAAATATTTGAAGGGACGGTAAGCGACCGCAGCTTTGACCTTGTAGCAGTCAGCTGCTCCTTCTTTCTGTCCCTTTCAAGAAGACGCTCTGATGAAAATATTTCCAACTCATCGTTGTAATTGATAATATTTGATTATTAAACACTTGTAGTAGTAAATAAAAAAAAGAAACATTTTTATGACTACTTTAAATCCAAAGGAACAGTAAGCGCTCGCAGCTCCGATTTTAGCAGTCAGCTACTCCTCCTTTCTGTCCCTTTCAAGAAGACGCTCTGATGAAAATATTTTCAACTGAACATTGTAATTGATAATACTCGATTATTAAACATTTGTAGCAGTAAAAGAAAAAAAGAAATGCATTTTTATGACTACTCTAAATATTTGAAGTGACGGTAAGCGACCGCAGCTTTGACCTTGTAGCAGTCAGCTACTCCTACTTTCTGTCCCTTTCAAGAAGACGCTCTGATGAAAATATTTCCAACTCATCGTTGTAATTGATAATACTCGATTATTGAACATTTGTAGTAGTAAATAAAAAAAAGTAATGCATTTTTATGACTACTCTGAATATTTGAAGGGACGGTTAGCGCCCGCAGCTCCGACCTTTTAGCAGTCAGCTACTCCTCCTTTCTGTCCCTTTCAAGAAGACGCTCTGATGAAAATATTTTCAACTGAACATTGTAATTGATAATACTCGATTATTGAACATTTGTAGTAGTAAATGAAAAAAGTAATGCATTTTTATGACTACTCTAAATATTTGAAGGGACGGTAAGCGACCGCAGCTTTGACCTTGTAGCAGTCAGCTACTCCTTCTTTCTGTACTTATTAATTACTTATTCATGTACTTCATTAATGAGCAATGAATTTTTCAATTAGAGCGTCTTATGTTTATGAACATAAATAGGTACAAAAAGTCTCGAGTCTTCTTTCCACCTCTTAAAAAATTCAAAGTAGTCAGAAAATTTCCATCTTTCTTTTTATTTATATTAACAAGTGTTAAATAACTGTTTGACATGTACTTTATTAATGAGCAATGAATTTTTCAATAAGAGCGTCTTATGTTTATGAACATAAATAGGTACAAAAAGTCTAAAGTCTTCTGTCAACCCCCTAAAAAATTGAAATTAGTACGAAAATTTTAATTTCCTGTATTGCTCGACATTAAATTCCTTCGACGTATTACTGCTGTTTCTTAGTACGTTTTGTACATTTTTCTTTTTTATGTAATTTCTCTCATGTAATCTATAAAGATTTATACGTTATGTCGTTTTCAGGAACGAAAAACACAGACCTCTTCCTTTCTTGGCAGTCTGGCCCCAACTGATGTGGGCGGATCTACCGCTGTAGTTCTCTAATTTTCTTATCCCTCTCTCTTTTCTTATTCTCCCACTTGTTTCAATTTTTCTGACGCTTCTTGACATCAGCGCTACCCGTAGAATTTAGAAGAACTATCCACCAACTCTACTTTTAGTACCAAAATCCTATCCCTGAGCTCGGCCTCCTTGTTATATTCTCCATGC
>NW_023276753.1:0-504 GCF_013357705.1 Chelonus insularis | reverse complement strand
TTTATTTATATTAATTAAATATTATTTTATTTTTTTTTTTTTTTTTTATATGAAAAATTAATTTTTATAATCTTTTTTTTTTTTGTAAAAATTTATTAATTTTAGTAAAAAATATTAATTTTTATAATTAATACTTAATTTGATTTTATTTATATTAATTAAATAATATAATATTAAAATATTAATTTTATTTTTTTAATATAATTCTTACCACGAAATACCTATTTATAATATATACTAGTTATTACTATTAAATGTCATATTAATCTCTACATCGTTTAGCTGTTTTCCTATATTATTTCATATATAATAAACTATTTTGGGTTCTTTAAAAATATATTAGAGTTATTATTTATATTTATATTTAATGAATAATATATTTTAATATAAATAATCTTCTAAATTAATAAATTTTATAAATATAATGTATATTAATATATAAATATTATTAATTAATATTTTTTTTTCATTAATTTATCATTAATTTTTCATTTTTTTTGTAAA
>NW_023276752.1:0-71914 GCF_013357705.1 Chelonus insularis | reverse complement strand
CGCAAATGAGAAAACTAACATAATATGTTAGAAAAATTTATACATATATAATATTATTATAATTATATTATTATAACGATAGACAGTTGAGTGGTTCTAGTGTAATCGTAATTTCCAATCTCGAGAGAGATCTGGAGGTACGGAACGACAAAGACTCGTTGCTACCAAAATTCCTGACTACGGCGTTCCTTAATCACTCAGTACATTATACAATAAAAATTGCGCGATACACGCTCGATATACAATAATAGTAGATCCATTAGCAGAAAGAAAGATACGGCCCATCGATTTCCTCTTGGCGACCAACGGCTTCTCCAACAGGGAGAATAAATCCGATAATACAAAAGATCTTCTCTCAAACTTCACGAACGTTCGTTTTTGTGTAATCAATTGTAAGACTCACAAAACAGTAATGTCTTTTCAACTAGACAGGCAACCACCAAGTGAAGCTTCTGGTAATCAATCGTTTATCCATTGCTTCTTGATTAGGAGTAGGACAAAGAACTTCATTACGCCCTCATCTATAATTTTAAATTCTTGATCGACTATTGATCCTTTCATTGATTGAGAATCGGTCGGTCGGTAATTATTGACCCGACCTCCCATGATAACCTTACGGTAGTGCTAGGTGTCGTGTCTCAGCTGACTATTTCCTTAGTCAACTGATAGAATAGTAGGGGGATATAAGACGGACGATCCTCACAGAACACGTCGTGTTACAATCCTGTAGAAACTGTTTTCTAATAAACCCAGAAAATCAGACTGTATCCTATCGGATAAAGTCATGATGGAAGAATAAATTCGTTAATAAATGAAATTATAATCTTACAGGTTTATAATATTGATTCTCAATTCCGATTGAAATTCATACTTTCATATTAAACTTCTTATGAAAGCAAATATTCCTCTGGCTGCTCTCTAAAAAGAAATCAGTCACTATCTACTAATTCTTAGTAAATATTTACTATTTTTAGCATTGCTCAGTAACGCAATAGGAAATAGTAAAATTTCACTGGTTAAAGATAGATCGTATGGACCACAGTCCCAGAGTTTCTTATAAAAATAGTTGATTTGTAGATAAAAATTATTTACTAATAAGTTCTTATCCAATCTGATAACATTTTTCCTTATAAAATCGTATACAATCGAACGGTCAATCAAACGGCGTTCTTTACCTATACATTCTTATAGGATCTTGTTTAAAACGGTCTGATAGTTTCTTATAAAGATAGTTGATATGTTGACGGAAATTATTTACTACAGTATTGATTCTTGATAAGACTTTCAATTTTTTTTCTTCAAATTCTTTTAATCAATGGACGCTGAGAGAGATGACATTTGAACAAGGCCATAGACCCTTTTTAGTACAGTTATACAAATGTAGCTTTCTTTAAAAAATAATTTAAAAATTTTTAGCAACAGTTCAAACAATTTGCGGAAAGTTCCAGCACTTTGCCGGCAAGCTCTATCCCTACCCTTTGTGCCCAAGCTGACAGCGTATAATTTACAAGTATAAATAAAAAAATCGTTATCCTGATAGCTCTGTGGTCAGAGTATTGGACTTCTATTTTGCCGGGCAGGCCCAGGATAAAATAATCAGTCTCTGATAGTCTCGGAATTAGTCTCTGATCCCGAGTCTCTGAAACAGTCTCGCTTTTGGCACTGAGAGAGACTATAGTCTTGGAAATTTAAGTCTTTAAGAGAAAGACTATAGTCTTACAGATTTCAGTCTTCAGAAAAAAAACTACAGTCTCTAAAAGAGAAACTGTAGTCCCTGAGATTGGAGTCTTCAAGAGAAAGACTACAGTCTCATAGATTTCAGTCTTCAGGAAAAAGACTGCTGTCTCTTAGAAAGAGATTCTAGTTTCTTGAAGGATGATTTCGATTTTTTATAGTAAAAAAATAAATTTTTTCATTAAAAATAATTATAAATTTATTGAAATAGACGTTAAAAATTAGCATTACATACATAATGGTAACATGATTAACTTATAAGTCAGTAATAGTAAGACCATGATCATTATAAATGTTATTATTATCATAAACGCCACTATTGTTACTATTATTAATATTATTATTGTTAAAGGTATGATAGTTTTTATTATTAAAATTATAACTATTATCGTAATTATAATTGTACATAGGGGGGTGGCAATTCTCCGGATGATAATAAGGAGCTGGATGATAAGAGCTATTATTATAATACGAATTTGGTGGTATAGGATATGGATTATTGGGAAAATGATTGACTTCAGAAGATACTATTGGGAAGTGCTGAGATTGAGGAATTACTGATGATAACGGCTGAATATTTTCCTGGTTTTGAAGTAGTGGAGATAACTGAAGTTTTGAATTTTTCTGTACTGTTGAATCGTAATGCAATAAAACATCCTCATGGTCGCTTGACTCACTTGATGATTTTTTTGAAGAACTCTTTGCGTTAATTTTTTTTGATTTCTTTTTTTTTGTTGTTTTAATGTCTTTCTGATATTTTCCATTCTCATTTTCTGTTATGTCCCGGCTTTCTTCAGGTTTCCCGTTATTTTTTTTCGTAATTGCATCTTTAGTGTTGAGTTGATTTCTGCCATCGTTGTCAGGAACTTTTTTGCGATCATGTGATGGCCGCAATGTCGAATTATCTTCATCGTCGCTTGAATCGTCGGATGAGTTTTCAGATGAACTGATCTGATTAACTTTTTTTGAAGGTTTTTCATCACTTTCAATTGATGATTTTCTTTTATTATTCTTTTTTATTGTTTCAATGCTTTTCTGATGTATATTATTTTCAGTTTCTACTTCTTCTTGGCCTTCTTCTGGTTTCCCGTTATTTTTCTTCATAATTCTACCTTCAGTGTTGAGTTGGTCTCTATTATCACTATCAGAAATATTTTCGTGATCCTGTGATGGTCGCAATGTCGAATTCTCTTCATTGTCGCTTGAATCGTCTGATGAGTTTTCGAATGAACTTATTCGGTTAATTTTTTTTTGAGGTTTTTCATCGATTTTGATTGATGATTTTCTTTTGTTATTTTTTCTTATTTTTTTGGTGCTTTGTTGATGTTTATTTGTAGTTTCTACTTCTTCTTGACTTTTTCCTACTTTCTTGTCACTTTTTTTTAAAACTCCATCTGCATTCTCAATTTTTCCTCTGAGTGACGAACACATTAAATTGATAACTCTATGATATTGTCCTGTAGATAATTTCACTTTTGTTTGACTTTCAACGTATTCTAGAAAAATAATAGTATATTATAATATTATAACATTGATTCTACATGTCATTTGAACTCATAATGTCTTATATACCAACCTCTAACTGCCTTTCTAAGAGTTGGATCTATGCCTTCCCGAGCTTCACTACCTACAGCACACAATTGCGATAATGGTTTTTCACCTATGAAATACTTTAGAAGTCTTCGGACCATTTCCTTCGGATTTTTTTGAGTCATATCCGTTATAAATGTAAGGTCCGCTCCATGAATCCATACTCCGGATTTCTTGTTCAATTCAACCTACGATCGGAATATAAAATTAATCAATCATATGTATATAAAGTTGAGTAAACCAATAGATAGATAACAGCACGATGATAAACAGATTTTTAAAATTATGATAACAACAGTATTAAAATGTAATAGAATATATTTATCTTTTATGAGAGAAGCTGACAATTGAATCAAAAATTAAATCCTTTCAATTCAAATTAATTTTAACATGTCATAATTCTTTCATCGTTTATTTATCTCTGAAACCTAATTCTTTATTGTTTGTTATTTCATTTATTAAATGAAGAACGAAATTTACTTACCTTTCCAACACCGTATATTTTCCTTGATGGGATGTTCTTGAAGTCTAACTGAACTTTTTCTTCGTCTTTGTTCTCTTTTATTCCCTGTCCCAATAAATTTTTTTCCTGGTGGAGCTTCATTAAATTTATCATTTTCTCCATGAAAATAATCATTTCAGGTGTAACTGAAAAAACAAAATAAATTAATCCTATGTTCTCATAAATTATAACGGCTTATATTATTCTATATCCTTATCAGAATATAAAAAAAATTGTGCTTACCATTAGGGAATAATGAACATACTGCGCACACAGGGTTTGAAGTATTTTCATTAATATTGTCAGCTGTCTCTTTTTTTGTTTTGTCCTCTGAATCAATTTTAACTATTTGATCAGCTAGTTTTTCATTGAAGTTATCTTCAACACTCGATTGCCTTTTTCTAATTTCTCTCTCATCTGTTAACGCGTTCACTGTCGATGGGTTCTGAGGCTTTTTCTTCGACGTCCCAGGCTTCGGGGGAATAATTTCACCATCAGTTGTAACATTTAATTTTTCTAAATAATCCTTTGACACTACATGAAATAATAGTTATTAATGAAATTTCCTGCTGCAAATGTTCTATCTATACAGCTTAAATATTGAGAGTATTTTTAGTATTTAAGATGCGCAGATACAAGAAGATGATAGTAACCCTCCACCAATCGAAATCATTTTTACGTAAATGTCTGAATACTAGTAGAAGCAAAAAAACAACCATTTGCAATATTTATTATATCTTTCTTAATTCAGGAAACAATTGATTGATGCGATAGACAGAGGATTAAATTATCAATGATCTACAAGTTATATTTATCAAGAAATTCAAAAATCCAGAAAATAATTTAATATAAAATTTTTTTTTTTTTAAAACTTACTAATGTATCGTAGAATTTTAGCTTCATAAAATTCCCTGTCCCACAACACTTCAGCAATTGTCCCAACGTCTGGCAATTTTTCTGCACTTGGTAATTTTACTTCACTTTTTACGTGTAAATCGTTCACACTTATAACCGACTCCTGTTTTGTTTTTGTCCAAAACACAAGAACAAACTTATTCATTATAAAAATCACACAATTCGTAGCAACACAACTATCTTCTCGAAGGATTCTAGTTAAACTGAAATTGAGAAACATCCTTTTCTACATTTTGAGTAGAGTGGGGTATTGAAAATCATCTGGAGACACTAAAATTATATGACGGGAAATTCCATGTTTTTAAACATTGAATGTTTTGTAGCAAAAAATAGAAACATATCCGAAAAAATTTGTGTATTAATCCTATACAGGCTGGGTACCTTTGGTCACTTGGGTTTCAAGGATTATTTCAGGTAGATGTAGCGTGTTCGACTTTCTGTGACGAAGAATATGTGTGTATGAGAAAAAAAACAAATTCAAGTAATTACCGTTGTTTTCTATTACTACGAAAGAGCTTACTAAAATACCAATTATCAATGTAGATATGCAGAACTGCATAAGAATTGATTGAAAATATGCTTAATTATGATCTATACTACCATTATAAAAAAAACAGTAAAGTAGAATACAATATCCGTACAAACATACAAATTGAACGCTTAAATGTAACGTGTATTTATTTAGAGTTAAAATTGTTATCCAAAATTCAGTTGATAATAGATAATTGTTGTTAAAATTATTCACTATTAGTTTTGTGGTTCCAATCCAGTTTTTCGAATGAAAAATGGTCTTTGCATGAACATATAGCAACTGTTAATAGAAATTTATATTGTATTACACCACCAGATTTTATTATACGATTGCCAAGATCAATTTCCGATCATTTGCCATATTTTAAAGCTTCAGAATTGAAGACATGGTTTTTCTACTATTCCTTACCGATTTTGCATTCAATTATGGACGAAATCTATTTTGAACATTACAAATTATTAGTTCATGCTATTTACCTTCTTAATCAGAAAAGTATTTCGAGTGAACAAGTTGATACGGCAGAAAAATTATTATCAGAATTTGTATCGCGTTTTTCTGATCTATATAGTATTCGACATATGACTGCTAATATTCATAATTTACTGCATTTAGCTGAAACAGTAAGAGATTTTGGTCCTTTGTGGGTAACTTCGTGCTTTTCATATGAAAACGCGAATGGTGATTTGAGAACATTAGTTACTGGTACAAGATTTGCTGAAACACAAATCTGTTCAGGAATTTCAACGTTTATGAACCTGCCTAACTTGAAAAATAAAATTTTTACTCGAAATACACCAGTATATAAGTTTTGTAAGTATTTAAGTAAAAAAAAAGCTAAGTATAGATTGGAACATGTTTCTGGTAGAATATATGCAGTCGGTGTGGCAAAAAAAATTGGTTCCGAAGCCCAAATAATTAATCCAACCACGCGGGAACAAAATATATTTTATACTGATATTGAAATATTCTTAAGATTGATAAAAAGTGGTATATTATATACATCTACATTATATGGCCGATTGAAAAAGACAAATTCTACATACGTAAAATTTACTTATAATAGACAGACATATTTTAGAAAAATTTATTGTTTTGTGAGAACATTGGATTGTTCGTGTGAAACTGTAAGCTGTACGAATAGTTGTAACTCAAAATGCTATGTTATTGTTTATGTTTGTAATGTAAATCCAGTTTTTCGTCCTATGGATGACATTGACTTTACTTATGTGTATGAATGTAATGATACTCAAAAAACCTTAGCTGTAGATGTAACAGATCTTATTTGTGTTTGTGTCTATGTTGATATTGGAATCAATGGTGAAAAATACATTATAGAACCTGTAAATATGATTGAAGTCGAATAAAAACTATAATTATAAAATGTCACTCTAATTTGATTGTTTCCTCGCTTCACTGTTGTTTATATTTTTCAATGAAAAATGAAAGTATTATTTTTAAAAAGCATACATCATATTTGAGTAATTATACACTAACACAATAAGAAACTTATGAAATTTTTCTAAGTTCCAGTCTTCATGTTAAAGACTACAGTCTGTCTGTGGGAGATAAAAATTGGAAGAATAGTTTTCTAAGCCTTGGTTTCTAAGTAATAAACAGCAGTTTCTTGAGGAGAGACTATTATCTTTTATAGAGAGACTGCCAACCTTCTATGAGTGTTTCGAGTCTCTTAATGAGAGAAAAGAGTCTCCTGTTGAAAGATTGCGAGAGATAAAAAATCATCTCCAAAAAGTTCACGAGACTGCAAAAGATTACGAAGGACTGTTAAAAAGACTGCGAGAGATTCAGAGCGACTCTCAGAGACTGATTATTTTATCCTGGGGGGTTCGATCCTAGTCATGGGAAGTTTTTTTTTTATTTTTTTCGTTTAACTTTATATATTTATAAATCAATTCATATATTTTATTGAACTATTCTTCCAATTAATTACGAAAAAAAAATTTTTTCCCTGAAAGTGAGCTGCGGGTGAGGAACGAGATAGTATGAATTTTCTTTTACAAAAAATTTTGCCTTTAAAAGACAATAGGAATTGATTATGAACTAAAGTCAACAACCAATTATTGCTTTTATGTAAAATTTCAATGAAAAAAAAAAGGGGAAAAAATTGGCTATGACTGGGATCGAACCCTAATCGCTAAAATGAAAGCCTGGTGTTCTAACCACAGAGCTAACACATCATCTCTGACATTGGGTTTATGTTTATAAATTGTATAATGCAGACTTGAGTACGAATATATTTATAAAAATGATCCTTCAATAAATTAAAACCAATTTCAATTATTTATAACAAATTGAATTTGTTATAAACAATACACAATTGTCTCGAGCCATATGAACTTATTAACAACCATATTATCTTGAACTCAATTGTCAATAATGTCAATCATTTAATAAGTAGAATTTATTTTAAATGTCTTCTTTACTCAACTGATTTTACACTCTTTTTGTTTTAAAAAAAACGGCTTGACCGAATTTGTTCAAACTTGTCTAGATCTTTTTCATTGTCATATCTTCAAAATGGAATTTGTCCAGAGTCGATATCTTCAGCGGTTCTTGAGATATCGAGAACGAAAAAAATCTGTACATACATATAGTCAAACGTTCAAATACACTTTCAAGTGTCTCAAAACGTAAAGATATGATAAAATTACGAATTTTAAGAATCGACCCCATTACAATAATTTCCTAATGGGAAGTTAAAAATTTATTCGAAAAGAAAAAATTTCTGGAATCATTCACTAATACTACGTTTTTAATTGATATTATAAAATTTATGAAGTGTCAATTAAATCACTCAACTATTCAATTAAATTTTTAAAACTTCTATAATTTTTAGGTGTTGTGACGTTATTCTTTAGATAACGTCCCATTGCTAGCTCTAGCAATATTTTATTAAGAATTTTGAGGCTAATAAGAGCCCATTTAGTAAGAATTACGAAGGAAATTTTGTTATTTAACGCTCACTTGAGCAATCATACTGACTTTATAGTCCAACTGTACATATTTTTACATATTAATAGTATTTATAGTAATTAGTTTCATTACGCTAAATTATTTAATCATTTCATTATTCTATTATTTTTATTGTAATTTGTAAGCCACAATAGTTATCTAAGTCTATTCTGGTTTTATTTTATGCAAACGTATGATCTTTATATGCGTTTGGTGGCGTAGGATAAGTAGTTATAAGTCATTAATTGTGATTAATTAGTATTGTTAATTTATTGCAAATAAATTGGCTGATGAATTGTTAAATATTAAAAGTAGTAGCGAGACTTCGATAGCTTGTGCAGAAGCAGAGTTGGAGGAAGCAAGCAAGTTGTCAGATAATATGGACTGTTGAAAGGAGAGTTCGAAAGCTGTAGTGGAGCAGAAGACTAAAAGTAACGTGTCACCCTGCAGTTTTCCCATGTTGGGAGACATCCTAGCCCTAAGGATTGTAGTCATGAGGCTGTTGCTAATAAAATAGGACTCTCCGAAAAAGATGGAAGTCCGGAAGAGGCTGATGTCATATGTTTTTAAGTTTAGACATTAAGTTGGCAATTAGAATTAAGTTTTGGTGCACATTAGTTGTAAGTGGCCCTTCCCCACCGAAATCTGGGAGAAACCCCGTAAAGATAACCACCAATAAGAAGTGTCATACGACAAGTTGAATGAATTTTGAGTTTGGAAGGAGATGAGAAGAAAAGAAGATGAGAGATTTCGAAAAATGCAGTAGTCAGTCGAGTGCAGGCCTCGCCTGTAAGTAGTTGAGTGTGCCAGTTGGAAGAGCATGGATCCAGAACAAAGCAGCAAGGGAGAAGACGGCAGAATTGAGCGGAAGATAACAGCATGGGATAAAAGATCAAAAACGATTTCGCTCCAGTGAAAAGGAAGCTCCGCCACCAGGACAAAGACAGTAAAAGCTACCAGATCTAGAGCTTTCTGAAGCGGTAAGATATTAAGGTTGATTTTTAAATGGAATTAATCGATAATTTTATTTTGTTAAACGTTGGGTTATTTCTGAGAGATTCATGAGGCTTGGTTTGCTCTCATACTCGTTAATTGTAAGTTTAATTGTAGATTAAGTAAAGAAGATTATGATTCAGTTTAGTTGCTTGGATTCAAAGATTTGTTAAAAGTTAAGATATTGCGTTTTGAGTTTAGGATTTTGAATTATGAATTACTGAGAAACCTTTTGTTAGGAAATACTCTTCAGTTAGTTTATGTAAGATTCATTTGAACCCCAGAATTATAAAATGTTAGAGTGTCATTCAATTTGAATACATTTATTGTTAAGGCAGTTTAATTAAGTAAAGTTATTTAAATAAATTTGAAAATTAAAATATGGTGAACCTGTCAATTTATTTCTTGTAGTTTGAGGGACCTTCAACTCATCCCGTTAGTTAGTTTATTTGATTTCTATTTGTATCTCTTTTATTTCTTTGTATTCTGTTGGCCAGACACGACCCCTCACCACAACTTACGCAATTGAGGGCCAGGAAATGCCCTGTTCAGGAGGATCCTGATTTTGTAGAAACATCTTAGTTAAGTTAGATATAAGTTTGAGGTTTAGTTTTAAGTATTGAGATCTTAAGAGTATTTTGAGTTAGTTAGTAAGTTTTGAGATATTGAGTTTAGATTTAAGTTAGTATTAGTTTAAGTTACACCGGTTTAGTTATTCTAGTGAATAAAAATCACTTGGCGCCCTAGGTAAAGTAGTTGTAGTCTCCCAGGAATGGTTCTAATCAGGATTCCCACCTACAGGAAGGTGCGTTATGGAGTACACCCTTTAAGAGGCAGAAAAATAATGATACAGTGTATCTATAAAAATATGCCAATATTTTCTTATACATAATGGAAATTGAAAATAAGCCCCCTATAATTTCCGAACCGTATATAATATGCAGGAAAAAATTATACAATTTTTTTTATCTTCTAATTCGTCGATAATTGCTAAAAATGTAGTTGTCTATTATTAGTCATTCTTCAATTATTGAGATTATTTACTTATTTTTAAATAAAAATTCCCTCGACTTGGCTCAATTTTTGAGCCAAATCTCCATGAAGATTATAGTCATATGTGACTAATTCTATCCATTTACAGGTAAGAAAAATTTATGACAGATTTAATTCCTTATAACCAATAAATAATAAATAATTTTCTCATTTGATTATCAAAAACTTTATTCTATTTATGATGCCAAAATATAAACTATAAAGACTAAAGTTTAATACACAGGATACATTTTTAATTATCTATAACAAACTCATTTTGTCAGAATTACTGAATAATCATTAGTCATTTTTTTTCAGTAAATGAAAAATTTTCTCTTCGGAAGAACTTAAATATATTATATAGATCTCGTTCTCAATTGTTACTCCTGACATCCTCATTTTTATGTCTACAAAGTTTCATCGTAATCGGTTCAGCCATCTTTGAATTACTCTATTAGATTAGTTTGAGACAGAGTCTTCAAAATCACAGCCAGAAACTTTAATTTTATTTGTAGCGATAAAATATTTTAAGCACAAGAACAGAAGGCAATGTAGAGAATGCCATGTAGAAAGGAGTGGAAACAATCGCATCATTGTCATTATTCATAACAAATCTTTGAACCTTTCCAATCATAAAAAAAAATTTCAAAATAAGAATGAGCACACTTTGTCTGTGCTAACGTGACAAACTTTTCATCGTTAATTGTTTATAACAAATTTGAATTGTTATAAACAATACGTAATTGTAGAAAGTCATATCTCGTCCTAAACAACATTTTTTGTTGAAAACATCCAAATCTATGTGATATAGGCATTAATTAATTGACAAATACGATTTTCAATTGTTCATTCAAATTTAGATTGTTATCAAAAATGCATCAATGTTAACAGCTATACCTCATCATAAATAACATTATATTGTCAATAACATCCAAGTCTATGCAATATACGCATTCGTTAATCGATAACTACAATTTGTAATCATTCATAACGAATTCATCTTGTTATTAACAATGTGTTATTGTTAAACGTCATATTTAGTTGTGAACAATAATGTCTAGTCATTTTTCTGGTAAAATTTTTAAAAAACAGATTCAGCAATAAAAAAATTTTAAACTTGTGTTGGGATGGTAAAAATACCATTGAAGTCAATATAATAGTAAATAATAGTTGTTAATAATATAGAATTGTGTTCATAACAATTGAACATTGTTAGTGACAAATGAATATTGATCATAATAATATTTAAATAACAAATTTTAAATTGGTATAAACAATAAAAATCGAAATCTATGCAATATATATGAGTTCTCCCGAAGCGTGCTTTTTTTCACTGAAATAATGTTACGAACGATGTATGTTAAGGATTCAAAGGAGATGGATCAATGGGGAACCTTTTTTTTAATACAATTGACGTGAAACCCGATTCAATTCATAATGCACTATTTCCTTTTTGTTGATTTATTTACATTAGATTGGTTATTGTACAGAAAATAAAACCCAAGCAATAAAATTTTACACATGTGCTCGGGCTAGGGGTTTGTCCAACAAGAGTAACATTTTTCTAACAATGTAGAATATATGAAATCATCCTCCTTCCGTTTATAACGATTAAATTTGTTATAAACGATAGAAAAAGGGATTTTGTAAATGTTTTTGAGTTCTTCCAACGCGTAATTTTTTCTTTCACTAAAATAAATCACAAACCATTATAAATTATACCATTTTTTAGACAAAATTTCACGATCATTGCAGAAATATGAATATTAAATGATTAGAATACTTGTATAAAAATATGATCACACTATTTCATCGAAAAAAAAAATTTAAAAAAAAAATCAGCAATGAAAGAATTTTAAACTCGTGTTAGGATTGAGAAAACAGCATTAAAGACGCTATAATAGTCAATAATAATTGTTATTAATATAGAACTGCGTTCATAACAATTGAACATTGTTACTAACA
Organism: Chelonus insularis; assembly: GCF_013357705.1. Classification (NCBI taxonomy): domain Eukaryota; kingdom Metazoa; phylum Arthropoda; class Insecta; order Hymenoptera; family Braconidae; genus Chelonus; species Chelonus insularis. The sequence continues at coordinate 59,681 of NW_023276752.1, read as the reverse complement.
AGTGATTATTGATCATAGTAATATTTAAATAATAAGTTTTAAATTATTATAAACAATTAAAATAGGGACCCTTTCTATATATATGAGTACTTTAACGCATAATTTTTTCTTTTCCTAAAAGAATGTTACCAACGGTATGACATAAATAAAAACATACTTTTTTCGTGTATAACAATGAAATTTGTTGTAAATAATGAAAAAAAGGATCTATGAAGTATATTTTAATTCTTCTAACGCACAATATTTTTTTACTGAAATGAAGTAATTAAGCATATCAAATGAATAAAAACACACTAATTTCGTGTATAACAATTCCATTTGTTACAAAGAACGGAAACGGGTTCTATTCGAGGTGTTTTTTCATTTTTTCCACTAGGAAGTTGGTCGTGTGGACCTATCGGGTCGCACCCAGACCACTGCAGAGCACTGATATTTTATAATTAGTTTTTTTGCAAAAAAAAAAACGACTTAACTGAATTTGTTCTCATTTATTTTAAATCAAAGGCTGGGTCGTACATATATTTCTCCCTAGAAAATTACTAGGAAAAAGTTATTGGCAAACCACGTCCTCAAAAATGTATGTTTTCTTCAATTTAAGGCTGAATCGAAAGATGAAATTGTTCTCCAGGGTAGATGACACTAATATTATTTAAACAAATAATTTATTACAATGAAAATAATAAATTAAGATCAACAAGCATTTCTCACTAGAATCTGAGGTGTCATGGCGGACTTACCTGTCAAAAGCCTCCAATTAATAAAACATTTATTACACTTTGATTATTGCACTCACATCATATAACTTTGTCATCCACCCTGGTCGCTATTTTTGTCTTCATAAATGAATGATTTTGAGTTAATAACAACTCATGAATACCTTTTAGTTTGCCAAGAACAATTTGAGGTAGTCAACGATGGAATTTCACTCATAAGATGAAAAAGTATGAGTTGAAGTAAGAAAACCTCATGTTAGTAGAAAGAGAGAGACATACGACAATCGGCAGCGAGTTCTGGCACTCCGCCGGCAAGCCTTATCCCCTCCCTTCGAACCCAAGCGAATAGCTTATAACTTATAAATATAAACAACAGAAGAGTTAATGTATTACCTCTGCAGGTAGAGTACTACTAGATTTTTAATTTGCCGAGCCAAGTTCAAACCCAGGCGCAGCCAATTTTTTTTCTCTTTTTTATTTTTAATGATATACAAGCGTTATTTTAGCATGCCAAAATTAGTTCTAGATAATAAGTTTTTTCATTAATTACTCTTCCAACTTATAACGGAAGAGTAAAAAAGTTATTAAAAAGTATAAAAAAACTTGTTTCAATGTCGCTACAAAAGAAGTAGCAGTTTTTTTAAACAATTATAAAACATGAAGAGCACTTTCAAAAATTTGTGACGAGTTCCGGCACATCGCCGGCAAACTCGATACCCAAAAAAGCAGCTTATGTATAGCTACATTAGATGGAGTATTTTTTTTTAACAATCAAAATAATAATCAACAAAAATTAGTTAAAACAATCCGCGGCGAGTTCCGGCGCTTCGCTGGCAAGCTTTATCCCTCAATATGATGTTATGATTCTCGATTAAATTCATGAGCGACATTTGTATGAGGATTTATTATTAGGAATTGTAGAATATCTGATTCATCGAAAGAGATCTAATATGAAACTGGTTCTAATGTTTGCGACAATAAATATCCAATCGACCAGTAACTATTTGGCCAAAGGAGATGTTCGAGTTATTCAAGTTCTTGGTAGGCTATATTCCATTCAGTTGATGTATCGACCTGCTGGTATCGAAAAAACAAGAGTTAAAAATGACCGCTTCAATTCAAGTCATAAAAATAATAGGTCAAAAATATCCTAGTAAGTAATGTTATAAAATAACTAAGAGATCAAGGAGTGTAACTTTTTCAATGATGATGAGGATTATGCCGGGTCTCAAGAATAAGTTTGAGACAATGAGCGAGTACTATTGTACTGAACAATTTTATTATAAACTATCACTTAACACTATGTACACAATAATACCACAGTAAGAAAGAATAGATGGGTGTCTCTACACGTTTAGTACGGTAAATCGTGATGATTGGGTCAGCACGCCACAAGTTGTAACGCTGTGGTAGTGATCTGATCTCACAAGGTGCTTTTGATCGTTGGATAATACTGGTAGCATTCTACCCTTGATTTGGGCCACAACATTGAGTTGCTGAACTCTCGATGATCAAAACTGACTAATACCAAACTTCTCGGACAGTGCTTAGCTCTTAAAAAAAACCTCGAAAACTCGTTCAAGGAAACGAACGCTTTGTACTCTGCTGTGACTACAACGCAACTGCCATGACGTGAGTCAAGGCGCTTGGGTCCCATTTTACATCGCTCGAAGCGCTCCTGCGATATCGCGGCGTGAGGTCAGTGCTCTGGTGGAGTGGCTCGAAATTCAATTGTGTGTTTTGATCACTTTGATTAAACAAGGTGATATAATTTTTTATTTATTAAACAGGTGATATAACTGTAGTGGTGGATGCAGCAAAAGAATATGTAGTGGCAAAGTCAAAGATATGAGTTATGATTCTTCATGTAAATTGCAGAGGCTCAAGGAATTTTGAATTAGTAATGCAAGTGAAGAACAGAGGAAAGGAATAGCAAAAAAAACAGGATCAGGTGTTTGTTACAGAATTGATTCCGAAGAAGATTATATAATACATTGGATAGATATTCAACTCCAGAAATTCCCCGAGTTACTTTAGACTCTCTTTTATTACAAATAACAATTCGATTTTGTCTTTGAAAGAACATGGAACTTTTACAGAAAATGAATAACTTGCTAGTATAACTTCTGTAACAATAATTTGAATTTATTCAAATACATTAACTTGATTGAATTTGAATAAATATGTTATTTTATTTTCTATTTAATCTAATCTCTCAAGTTTCTCATCACGATGTTACGTCCGACTTTTTATGAAAGTTTAACTAAATAAAAAGGCGCGAAAAATTAGGATTGAAATTTATCCTTCTGCATTATTTCAAATTTATGAGATACGTTGGAAGCGCTCGGTGTGAACTTGGCCCAGGAGGCACGGACGTAAGTTAATCTCAGATAGAGGACAGAATTCTTCTATCTTTTAATTTTTATTTTTAATTTAGGGATCGTTCAGAAGGACTCTATCCTTCTAACCCTTTCTTGCGGAGTGACCTTTTCTTGAATAGCGGGAAAAATGTGCACCTTACCTTTTTGTAGATAGCTTATCCTACACAGCTACGACCGATGATAGAAGGATTGAACCTGCTGCAGGTTGTCGGGATGTGGTCCAGAGAGGCACTACTAATTGATTGTACCACGGGTTTTGTCTCTTTATGAAGTTTATTTAAATTTTTATTACACCCAAATTATGTCACTTTCAATAACAGTTGTTGTCTTAATACATATATATTTCTGTATAGGCTTACTAATGTATGCGTGAAATATTGATTAGTCACAAACTAGTATTCGGTAGGATTATTATTTGAATCACATGTAGATATTAGCTCGATGCAAAAAGTAATTTATGCGTACTTAAAACGGAAAATAACTGCTCGTTCGACGTCGTTGAGCAAACTGACGTCATAAAATTCTCGCGACGCTAAGTACGCGGGCTGTCTTGACTAATCTCTGGTCAGTGACAAAAAGCCCAGATAAAAATTGTTTAGTCTACAGGTAGACTCGGTACTTGGTCTAAGTCGCCGGGGGTTTCCAAGAAGACCGGAACGATAAAGCATCGTAAGCGCTTCCGATTTCAGTGTTTTATTTAAAAAGTACTTACAATGAAATTTTTTATTTGAATATAGCCTCTACTTTGTAAGGTAGCTAAAATAAAGACCTGTTTCTCAGCTTAGTCAGCTTGAGAAACTAAAATTTGAACAAAACGAATTTTTCCATTAAGCAAGGGCTTCGGGTTTCTGCATGGGAAATGAATTCTCTCATGAGGAAGCGTGAAACGCAATTTCCGTCAAATACAAAAAATTATTTTGTCAGCGTATCGGTAAATTAAGTATGTGTTTAATTTTGGTTTACCAAAAATAAAGCGAAATATATATATATGAGGGAAAAGGAAAAAAAAATAAAGAAAAATTGTATCCATAAAGTCGGACATAACAACGATATTATGATTTCCACAAAGTGTTGCCCCAATTTTGACATCGATTATAATTATCTGGATTTTCTTGAAGCAGAAAGAGAATTGTTAATAGATGATTTATTGTAATTGTAATTTAGCAATATAATCTGAATTATAATAAAAGTTTTAGATTAATTTACATAATCAGTTTATTTGTCTCAAAGTTAATTTACTTTCCATTAATATTTCCATTGTGGTCAACATGAAGTCCTCTAAAAACGTAGTGGAGCTACCATAGTACTTGACCGTCTTGACTCATGAACCATGTGGACAAATTGTTTCTCTGCTCGTGTTCTTCTGCAATAGATTGACGAGCGTTCGTTTAAGATAGTAGTTGTATTGAAACAATTGTGGCGAAGGTTATGTCGCCACAATAAAAAGGAAGTCTTTTTTTAATAAGGAAATTTGATTGTTTTATTAGGTGGTGGATGTGAATTAATTCCTTTTTGGTAAACTGTTTCGGGTTCCATTACAGGATATGTAGATAATTTGTAACTAGAATAAGACGGATTATTTAATGAGCAGCAAAGATAAATTATCGATTATGCAATAAAAACAACGCAGAGAAACTTTAGTGAATCCCAAGATCTCTCCAGAAACAAGTGCGATGGCGTAGCCTCACAAAGGTCAGAGGTCACCTCGGTATCTTGCGGCGCGCGTTCCGAGTATCCTTTTTCTGCAAATGCATGCAACTTACTAACACTACGGGTAGAAGAGACGCCTAAGGCTTCAAGATAATTGCGTCCAATTGGCACAAGTTAATGTAACGTTTTATTATGCTTCCCTGCGAATTTATTCTGGTGGATAACCGAAAAGGTAGTCTGCTTCTGCTACGGCTCGTCTGGCAGCATGTAGACTGCTCTTCTACACTGTACCCGGGTGATCCCTTGTGCTCTTTCTGGATTCTAGGGCAACCGCGTTGCTTGCGTGCGTAGGCTCCGCCCTTTTGAGATGTGAGCGCCATCGCCGCGTGACTTTTGTAGCAGGATAAGGCTGCTGCTTGGTAAATAAAATAGACGGTCATCTTGTCCGGCAGTTGGCCCGGTGAAGACCTTGGTTGAGAGTGAAACTGTAACAACGTAAGATCTCCTCGACAGAGGTATTAGAGTAACAGGTGAATGCCTGGGTTGAGAGAGGTCGCCATTTCATGAGAAGGGACAGAAAGCTCGATCCCTCGTGTAACAATATCCCGGGGTGTCTCTTTGAATACAATGGTAACTGAGACAACCCCTGTCAAAAGGACTGGAATGTTTAGGTGTGCCGAATGGGCTTACGAGCTGTCTTCCTCTTAATGAAGAACAATGGGGGGTGCTCACAAACATTTTTACAAAGTTTTTGAGAACAGAGCTAGTCTGTTAGACTCGATAAAATTCGAATTCTCTTTAGGTTAAAGGTCAAAGGCGAATTACATTCATTGTAAAAGTTGAACTATCACATTTTGAAAGATCGTAGAGATATTTTACTGAATTTAATCTAATCGTTTGTGAGTGATAACTCCTCAATGACCTCAGGCGAACTCCCTTTACCCATCAGTTATCTTAAACTCATTTTTGAATAGATAAATATTTAACAGGCTCTTCCAGAAGGAAGAGAGCGCAAACACATGCTTGTAACCGAAGTCAAAGGGCATATGACCTCTTCCATTAGACAGAGATGGCTTTATTAAGTTATTCTAGAGTTCTGAAATATAGTGAGTAGGAGATTCTTTTTTTTGTCAACGAGGGCGATCTCGCTCACCTATGTTAGACGTATGACACTAAAGGTCATCCACGATCCTAACGACTTTCAAATAATTTCCAAGAATGAGAGCAAATCAGACTTGACAAAAAGACTACAAACCCCTGAGTAAATCAAGGCATTTGCACTGGCAATAATGACTATTAAGGGACTAATTAATTCACAATAAGGTTCCCCGTAAATGATTGAACATTTTTTCTTATTAACAATAATGCAAATTTATTATAATTATGACTTTCTCAAATTTATACTCGATTGATCTTCAATTACAATCGTTTCACATTAATATGACTTTTTACAAGAATGTCTTGATTAATAAAATTTAATAATGATCGTTTTACAATAATGATTAGAGATATGACTTTTGTAGGACATAAATCCTAATAACTTTTATAACTTTTTAATAAAATGTGCATCGACTACGACGATGACTCCATCATAATAATATGACTCAATACAATTCGAACATTATTACTTTTGTAGGCAATTCTAGCCTCGCGTGAATCTAATTCACAATAATTCAATAAAGAAAAGAAAACCATTTAAGGTACGGCACAGCCTAAAAGCAAATGACTACAACCCGAGTTAATGTACAATTGCATCAATAATAAGCCGCCACGATTGTCTAAGTCAATCACCCTCAATTGTACTAAGCAACTGGCTGGACTTACATGATCGGTCTCGGTGACTTATCTAGACGACGACTCGTTCCGGTACAATACTCCAAATTTTCTGGACTCTGCGGAATCTGACCTCTCTGTCTCTACCGGACTGGATGTACTGGATTCCTGGCTTCTTGAAGTCTAGACTGATAATCAGGATCCGAACGTCTCCTGTCGTTGAATACACAAATCTTCTCTATGCCAGATACAATGCTGACAATGGTCTTGTAGCGTTGACTTAATCCGACTATGACAATCTGTCTGAGCGTACTTATACTGACTTAATTGACTTTTATAAAAATCACTTGGAGAACAACGTCACTGGTAGAGCGACTAATTGAGATGCCTAGTTGTCTCCAGGAAGCCTCTGGGCTGAGTGGCGGCAGTTGAGCTGGTTGGCTCGCTCGTAGCGTCGGTTATCCCCTCTTCTAGCACGTGTAGTTTCTCCCGCTCTTCTTCGTTGGTGCTTCGCCTGGCTTTGGAGGGCTGAAACTCCAATCAAGGGCGTAAGTTTCCATCGATAATTGCTTCGAGAAGCCCAAGACATGTCTGATGCTGGTAATTTGCCGTTGGTCGAGCCCAACACTTCACAGTTCAAAGTGCAATATTTGGGAGAAAGGAACAGGTTCTCTTTCGTATGATTACTGATACTGTATTTATTCAATTTTATTGCAAATAATGTAAATTTATTGAAAACCATTCTCTTGTTTCTAGAGGCATGTACAGAGGGGACACTGTACATACATGTTTACGTACATGTTGACATTTTCTCTTTTTAGTTCGTGAGTTTGCATAAATATGGAAATTTAACATCTAGTTGTGGTGGAAGAATATTAAATAACTGTATTATGGATTACACTTTTATAACAGTAGTTTGATTATATAAAAGGGGAAACGTTTAAACATTAATATCTTTTCAGACAACACGAAAAGTATAGACGACAACAAGAAATATTTATGTCAATTGATACAACATTTAATTCTTAGTATCTCAGAGGCACGGGTTACTTCCCAGAACGTCTCGCGTGACCCCTAAGAGTTTCTATTCAATTAGATGTTATTAATCTATGTTACAACACTTTCGTCACCAGGACTTTAATATACATCAAGTTTATGTAAGATTACTTGTGAATAAATTGATTTTAGATCTTCACGTCGCATCAGAGAATTCATTCGATTCGAAGTACAGTTTAAGCTAAACGAACTTCAGCTCTCAAGTCATAGGTCAAAGTTTATCTATGTTACGTCGTCAGAATACGCAGTAGACCTTGAGTTTGGCCTAGAGTCCACGAAGATGAACAGTGGAGCTATAACAAGAGCAACTATCGAAAAAGTGACTATTAGGAAAGCAGTAACTTTTGAACATGAGCGGGTCTGTTGCTGCTAGAAATCCCGATCAATGGCTCTGGCTTCTCTTCTCTCTTGACTCGGTCGGGTAGAGTAGTCTTCTACTCTCCATTTACTCGATAAAATTCCAAAAGTATTTTCAATGGTTCGTCATGCTCGAGACAAACGATAATTAAAAATTTTTTGAGTTGTAGTAAGTTCATGACCTGGATATGGTCTCATCATATGGCGTGAGATTTTGAAAGCTTCATCTCCAACAAAAAATGGTGAGTAAACGTATCCTGGTAATATTGTGTTTTCTTTTGGCTGGTTTAATTTATTTTCTTCTAAAGCTTTTCCAGATAAGGATCTTGCAAAAATACCACCATCACTTTCACTTTCATATGTACCAATATTAACCAAGGTAAATTTATATTTGTGATCTCACACTTCCAAGAGCATGGTAATAAATGTTTTTTTATAATTGTAGCACATGCTTTTTGATTTGGGTGGAGCAATAATTTGCCATAGATAAGAGTGTCGTCTATGGTACTAGTAGCATAAACCCGCGAAATTTCAAATTAAAAGTGGGCTATCTTCGGCGATACTACCTTAATAAATTTGTACTTAACTTTAACATTAAGAAAGAATAAGTTGTCATAATAATTGTAATATTGCAAATATGTTTTCCGATAGAAAATCTCAAGCCAAGTATTTGTATTTAAATACTTTTCAGGAGGTATATTTTACAAGTCTGAAAAATAGATACCTTAATGTTATTAGCAACCGATGTTCTGCTGAGATAGATTGACGACGACTATCTTCGATCAGATATGGAGATAGTTTTTCTCATAATTTATAAAATGATTGCTAAGTCATTTTGGTATAATTAAAAAATTTATCGGGGAAGTTTTTCAATTCCTGAAAGAGGGTGTTGAAATGTCCTAATTTTTGTCGTTGCCGATTAACGGGATGTACCCACCACTTTCTAGAACGTTGGTTTTAATTTTTATTAGTATTTAAAATATGCTTCAGCATCAACATTAATAATTCACAATTTAAAAGAACAATTATAAATTTTAAATTACGATCCATATTTTTTGAATGACAAATTTATGTTCACTTAATTATTTATTCAGCTTTTCACTGAAAAACTTCAAAGAAAAATTTGATTCAAATCTATCAATTATTTTGAAACAAAACAATTTTTGTGCTACATCTTTCTGTGTTCATTTCATTGAAGTTGATATCTGTAGTGAGCAATAATTATAAGAAAATATCTGAAGAAGCGAAACAGAGAGATGAATTATTAATATCATTAGTGAGATCATATGAGCGTTTGTGGGATAAGAAGAATGAAAACTATGAGGATCATCAAATGAACGAGACATCATGGTCAGAGATAGCATCTGCTATAAATACGACTTGTAAGATTTAAAAATAAAATAGATCTACATTGATCTGCTTAAATCTATTTTTTGCCACGATTAGATCTACTTTGTTCTGTGTACACCTGTTTTAATCACTTTAGATCTTCTGTGATCTCTGTAGATGTATAAAACTTTTTTTCTCATCAATTTCAATAAAGATCTCCATAGACATACTGTAATTTGTGTAGATATACAGTGATCTCACTAGATATCCATAGATTTACTTGGATCGAATTTTCCTGAGTTTTTATGATATGAGAAGATAAAATTAGATCTAAAAAATGGCGGTTTCAAAAACTACATTTTATTTATTTGAAAATTTCTATTTTATTATAGCTCATAATTGTCAATCACGATGGAAAAGGTTGAGAGAGTTTTTTTAAAGAGAGGAAGAAAAGAGAAGATGAAGCAAGAAGTGGTAGCACGGGAGAGGTTCGAAAGCCTTGGCCACTATATAAAGTAATAAATTTTTTAGAAGAAACAATGCACAAGTAAAGGTAAATATACTACAAACTCATATTCACAAAATTAATTGACATTTTAAGGTGATATAGTCTATTCTAATCTAACAAATTTTTAGAGTTGACTTGATAAAAAAAATAAAACTGATTTATGACTTTTATAGTTTTTGAGAAAGTTAATTAATTGTTACAGAACGTATTCAAATTTTAAAGAAAAAGATGACTTAGAAAATGAAGATTCAGAAGAAGAAGAAGAAAAAAAAGAATCGAAGAAACAAAAAATGAATGAAGCTAATTAGTCAAGATGTATGATAAAAGAAGAACATTCTTGCAAGAAATCTAAAGGGAAATATAATAATGAGTAAAGTAAAATGTTAAAGGCATTTAGTACAGTTAGTTAGACGAAGAAAAATAACATAAAGAGGAAAGTAGAAATAAGGCGTTATGCAAGATGATTTTAAGAGAATTACAAGAGAGTACAGAATCAAAGAAAAAGACTTTGAGAAAAAAATGATTGGAAGTAATTTCTGAAAATTTGGAATCAGATAGTGAATGAATTTATTGTGTAATTAATAACTGATATTACTGAAAAAAATGTTAACAACTTTTTAATTTAAAACTAAAGATATTTAATAAAGAATTTATATCTTGTTACACAAATACAATCTTTATTTGTATTTCATTAAGTTGATACATGTAAATAAGTTCACTCCTCTTATTAAAATAAAAACTACACATTCATGAGTTGCCATCATCATTGCAGTGCTTGCGCTTAATAAATTTTGAACTCGTGAGTAATCATTTTGTTCTGACTTGGAGGACCCCAAGTCAGCAAGTCTCAGAATATTTGAAAATGGTTAATGCCGGACTTGTCCACCGGCGCGTCAGTTAACTCACTGGACCAATCATCGGGAAGTATTTTCCTCATGGCCCAGAAGGCAACTCTACGGCCCTAGTGACGCCAACAAGCACGCGGTCGAGCACTTGTGGCGTCAGTTAGCTCCAGGCAAATCACGCGGTCATCTCTGTACAATCGTTCGCAGTCAAATCGCAGATTTTTGCAGTTAGCTCACTCGTTGTACAAAAAAGTACGGTCAAATAGACTCAGACAACTCTCACGAACATACGTGAATCATCAAATTACTCTCATCAGTGCCAGTGGTCCAGTATATTCAGTTGTAATGTCTTTGGGCGCGAAGCTGAACTGGCGTCGACGCCATAGTGCCTCACGGACATTCACATATACATCGCACCCCCGAACAACTCTGGTGTATACTGTGAATGTTGCTATTCACTGTTGGTTGAGACTATTTTTTTTTGGTGAAAAAATAACCATCAGACAATTCATACGTGTACAAACAATTACTGTACAGTCAACTCAATTATATGTAGTTATTATTAAGTTCTATTGATTAATGTTAAGTGTTATTGTTGAATAAAAACCATCAAAACCTAGACAAATTGGTGTTAGTGAATCATTTTTTGGAACCTTCTGGCATCCAACCTTTGCTATTATTCAGCTCTCAATTATTACAGTCCACTAGTTTTTTAGTTTGCTCGTCCGGCCGACTCGAAGTCAGAACACATTTCTTATTCGAAATTCTACGTCTTTAATATCAATCTCTTCATTATCTTCTTTCTCGAGCTGCAAATCAAACTCATTTACTTTTAATTGACTTCGTTTTTTTTTTTTGGAGCAGTTTCTTTATAAGTTCTCTTGAAAGATTTTAAAATTTGTATTTCTCTATGTCTCATAGTTCTCTCTGTACTAGTCATTAATGAATTAAATTCTGAAGAAGATTGTAATGAATTACAATCTTTCAAAAGTTAACTAAACTGAATCCTAAGCTTAGTCATCTTATAAAATCGCTGCTCCTTCAATCTACGTCTTTTACACCATTTTTTTCTGTTGTTACGGCCTTTACAATCTTAACTGCTTACTCGTTTTACTTCTAGCCATTCTCTGTAAGCATTTAACAACTTAACACGATCTCCATGATCTAATTCAAGACTTTTTCGAGATATTTCACATTCAAAATCTTTAATCTTCAATCTTTTTTACTTCGTTTATAATTATGATTTGAATAACTCACTTAATTAAATATTTTTTCAAGAAAAGATTCAACGACCCTACTTTAAGAAGCCTGTTGGGAGAAGAGAGTTCAATAGAAAAATTGCATCGGAAATATCCTATTGGATCCTATTGAACGTTTTTGTTTTCCCTATAGAAATCGCTTGAATTCTATTGAGTTGTCCTGTTGAAATACGCTAAATCGTATTCAGATGTCCCATTGAGGTGCGCTGAATCCTATTGAACTTCCTAATAGGATTTGATACAATTCAATGGGAATACTGTTGTCTTAGAATTTCTCATAAAATTGAGGGTAAACCTATTGAACGTTTCAATCGGATCTTATTGCTACAAAAAAAATTCTTTGAAACGAAAGGAAATTTTAATTCGATCTAGAGGTTTTTTGTTTATACGAATTTGTTGTTTTAATATACACCTGGAATGAAATTTATTAGAAACTTTGTCCGAAAAAATCCTGCCGATGGTGAGATTCGATCCTGGCATCATCGGGTCACAGTCATGGAAACATGACTGTCGCCTAATCTATCTGGATTAAACATTTAAAATAATTTGAACGTTGATTGAGTTTGCATCCTAGCAAGTATTTTAAAGCAGAAAAAAAAATCATTGTTATTTGTGAAGATATGACAGGTAGAATGCAACTCAGAAATTATATATTTATCCTAATGTCCCATGGTAGGATTTTATATTATTTAAAAGGAGAACATTAAAACAATTTCCAGAGGAAATTAATAGATTCGAATAGGACACACATCTTAGAAATTATTAAAATAATTAATGAAACCTCCATAGGATTTTGCATTATTTAATAAGTTTGACTTCTCCGTACGTACGTACGTATGTATGTACGTTTGTATGGACGTCAGCATTTTTTCCGTTTCTGATATCTTAAAATCGGATCGAGATATCAACCCTAACCAAAATTTACTCGAAAGATATTATTATAAAGAAGATCTGGAAGGAATTTGAACGGATTCGGTCAAGCTGTTTTTCTTTATAGCGATAAAACTAATGAATAGATAACAAAATTAGCTATTAAAAATACTTGTATGCCAAACAATAACAATTTGATTTAAATATTAAGTCGATATTGACTAGACATTATTGTTCACAACCAAATATCCCCTTTAACAATCACGCATTGTTTACAACTATTCAAATTCATAATAAACAATTGAAAATCATATTAATGTATTAAATATTGCGTATATTATATAGATGCGGATGTTTTTGTCGAAATAATATTATTTATGATGAGATATGGCACTTAACAATTATGCGTTGTTCATAACAATCTGAATTTATTATAAACAATTGAAAATTTATTATCGATGAAATAATGCATGTATCAAATGGATTCGGATGTTTTCGGAAAATAAAAATTATTAATGATAATATATGACTCGCATTATCCTATTCAATTACTTAGTTTCCTACTCAAATATCTTTTATTTTTCCCTATAGAAACTCTCCGTTTCCTATAGAACCGCTAACTACCTTTTAGAATCATCATAATCCTATTCAGTTGTATCAATAGGAAAGTTCGGAATCCTATAGGTTTTACGATCACCATTTTCATACCTATTTAGATTTGTATAACCCTATTAGACTTTTTGCGGGTGGCGAAAATTTCTCAACTGCTTTTAGACGTTTTAAAGTAATTATCTAGAACCAAAATAAATATTTATTAAATAGTTAATAAGTAATTGAATAAGTTATTAATTAATTATGAGTATTAATTTAACTATATTAAAAATCTATTATTTATTGATAAAAAAATATTATTTATATATTTACCGATTAAAGTGGTATTTTTGTTCCCCATTCTTGAGCTAATTTGGCCCAAAATATTACTTGGATTCTTTTGCCAGTGCCGTTGTTGACTACTCTCTTGAAAATCCAGGTTCTTTTTGGTCCAGCTTGATATGGAGCTTCTATGGCATCAACGTAGCCCGTGAAAACTCTAAGAAATAATTAATATCTCAAATCTTAAGATTTTAACTTCTATATCAATATTTTAATTAAAATGTTGACATTAAAAAATATTTTCATATTTTTTCAGGTTAAATATTGAAAATATACATTCTATATATTGAAAAAACTAATAATTCAAAAGATACTTACAACGAACTTTGACCAATGTTATATGCTTCTATTTTTTTGTTCGATGAAAAAACAAATTGATCTACGTCGTGATTCATTCTGGATTTTTTTCTTAAAATAAAATTTTCAGGTGCACCTCGTATTGATGATAAACCAGAAATGAAAGTTTTCAACGGAAGTCAAATTAAAATCTTTTACTATCAATTGACTTTCGATTCAAATTAACGTCTTTTTTTTTTATTTGTTTCCTGATTCAAATTAAAATAACCAACTTCACTTTATGTGATTCGTATACTATAAGAATTATATATATATGTATATATACTGTAAAATATTTGTATGTCGCCATCTAATGACTTTTAGACTAACGACAGTTTGTTAGTTAACAACGATTGCTTGACGATTAGATTGTTTATAGCAACGAGGGGAGAGTTTGTTTATCTCCAGTTTTTGTCTGAGACTTGAGTTGACCGCACGGATTCTTTCTTTTTATTAATTGCTGTCAATCATTAATAAACATTTTAATTAATTTACTAATTTTCCGAAGTTGTTATTGAGTCTTATTTTACATTGGTGTCAGAAAGTGGTTCGTTTCGCGTGCCGTGAATATTTTTATTGGTGATTTCTGGAAAAATATTTAAAAAATCATGCCAAAGAGTCCAAGTCGGAGACAAACTCGAGCTGGAAGGAGAACTCAATATGCTGATTGTGTCGAAGACGGTAGTAATGGAGGACTTTTAGCTTTAGAGATGAGATTGAATCGTTTGGAAGAAACACTAAATCGTGATCAGATTCGTTTTGAAGAAGGTCGAAGAGAGACTCAAAATTTATTTGAAGAGATAAGAAATTTAATTAATAATAATAATAACAATAATAATAATAATAATAATAATAATAATAATAATAATAATAATAATAATAATCTGGAAATTCATAATTTAGAAAATAACTCTAATAATTTGGTTGAATCGGTCTCAACTTCTTCAGTTAACAATAGTTCTTTAGCTTTTGCAAAACCAGAAAAATTTGATGGTTCTCAGACGTGGGAATCTTATTTCCGTCAATTTGAGACTATCGCTCGTCTACATAAATGGACAAATGAAATTAAAGCATCGATTTTAGTGTCCTGTTTGAAGGACAAAGCTCAAGTCATTTTAGAAAATTTGAGTTTAGAAGATTTAGGGAATTTTGATAAATTGAAGAAAATTTTGGAAGATCGTTTTGGTGAAGCTCAATTTTCTCGAGCTTATTTTAGTCGTTTTCAGGCTAGAAAACAGTCTGAAAATGAAAATTTAACTGATTTTTCAAATGATTTGGATAGGCTTGTCAAATTTGCGTATCCTTCGGTCTCTTCCGAAGAGAGAGATAGAATTGCTGGTTTACAATTTATTTCCGGATTAAAAAAATTAAAGTTACAATTTTCTCTTCGTTCAGAGAGAATTGAGTCTCTTCAATTAGCAACTCAGAGAGCTTTAGAGCTTGAGTCGATTGAAGATTTGACCTTTGGAGGTCAGTATAAAAATAAATTTAATAATAAGAATAATAATAATTTTAGAAAAAATAATTATAATTCCAATAAAAATAATAATTTTAGAAATAATTTTAAAAAGGATGATAAAAATAATTCGTTTAAAGGAAATTTTAGGTCAAATTCCCAAAATCAAAATTCTTCGCAAATTTTCCAATGTTGGATTTGTGGTGAAAAAGGACATTCTAAGAAGAATTGTCAAGTTCTTCAAGCTGTTCAAAGTAGTTTATCAAGTATTCGTAATTCTAATGAGTCTACTGGTGAAAGTTCATCCAAAAAAAAATTTCGTCAAAACTAAAAATTAATTCAATTGATTTTTCTTATTCTTCTGATTCTAAACCGAAACTTTTACTTAGAGGGGAAGTTAATGGCAAAAAATGTATTATGACAGTTGATACTGCTGCTGATATTACGGTTGTTAATTCTTCTTTGTTTAAAGGGATGGTAACTGTTTCGAATAATTCTTCTATTTCTTATTCTATTTTTACAGTTTCAGGTGATAAATTTGATTTTGATTTTATCGAGACTGTAGAAATAGAGATTTCCAATATTAAGGTTAATTTAGAGGTTGTTTTTGCTCAAATTGAAGAAGAATGTATTCTAGGATTAGATTTCTTAATCAAGTCTGGTTTATTTACTGATTTCAAAGATCTTTTTGATAAAAAATTCTCAGAAAGTAATAAAGTTGTTTCAATTAATAAAATTAGTTCTTCTTTGAATAAACTTCCAGAATTTGTTTTAGATTTGTTTGAAAGATCTTCAAAATTTTTGGATGTCAATGATAAATTTCGTTTTGAAGAACTTTTATTGAAGAATTTGGATATTTGTGCGAAAAATTCTTTTGATTTAGGAAAGTGCAAAATTTTACAACATAAAATTAATGTTGGAAATGCACTTCCTATTAAACAGGCTCCTCGTCGTATTCCTTTACATTATAGGGATAAAGTTGATTCAGTTATGGAGGAAATGAAACAACAGAATGCAATAGAACCATGTAATGGTCCTTGGGCTTCTCCTGTTGTTCTTGTTCCAAAAAAAGGTGATGAAATTAGATTTTGTGTTGACTATCGTAAATGAAACGATGTCACAGTTAAGGATTCAACTCCAATTCCTCATCAAGAAGACATATTGAATATGGTTCTTGGTGCTCAATGGTTTTCTACCGTTGATTTAAAAAATGGATATTGGCAAGTTGAAGTTTGCTCCGGAGGATAGATCTAAAACTGCTTTTTGTATTTGGAATGAGGTTTGGCAATTTAAGGTTCTTCCTTTTGGTTTGTGTAATGCTCCTGCTACTTTCGTTAAACTTATGAATATAGTTTTAAAAGGTCTTCTTGGTAAAATTTGTTTAGTTTATTTGGATGATATTATTATTTTCAGTAAAAGTCTTGATGAACATTTTATTCATCTTCAAAATGTTTTTGAAAGGCTTTTACAAGCTTCTCTTAAGATAAATCCTAAGAAATGTATATTTTTCCAAAAAGAAGTTATTTTCCTTGGACATGTAGTTTCTGGTGAAGGACTGAAAAGTTCTCCAGATAAAATTTCGGCTATTATTAATTGGCCTATTCCTACGAATAAATCTGAACTTAGAAGTTTTCTAGGTCTTTGTTCTTATTACAGGAAATTCGTCAAAGATTTTGCTACTATTGCAAAACCTTTATATCTTATTAGTCAGGAAAAGAAAGATTTTATTTGGGATGATTTAGCTTTTCAAACGTTTCAAAAATTGAAACAAATTTTGACTTCTACTCC
Organism: Chelonus insularis; assembly: GCF_013357705.1. Lineage (NCBI taxonomy): Eukaryota > Metazoa > Arthropoda > Insecta > Hymenoptera > Braconidae > Chelonus > Chelonus insularis. The sequence goes on along the minus strand of NW_023276752.1, from coordinate 42,427 downwards.
AATTTTGGGTTATCCTGATCCAAATTATCCTCTTATTCTTGATACTGATGCTTCAAATGTTGGCATTGGTGCTGTGTTATCTCAAAAGATTCCAGTTAATAATAATGGTGAGACTGTTTATGAAGAAAAAGTTATTGCTTACTTCAGTAAGACTTTAAATAATCGAGAACGTAACTATTGTGTTACTAGGAAAGAATTATTAGCTGTTGTTATTTCTGTTGAACATTTTCGTCATTTTCTTCTTGGCAAGAGGTTCACTATTAGAACTGATCATGCCTCTCTCACTTGGTTACTTTCTTTCAAAAATCCTCAAGATCAAATAGCTCGTTGGTTTGAAATCTTATTTCAATATGATTTTGAAGTTCAACATAGACCTGGTCATAAACATGGCAATGCTGATGGTCTTTCTCGGCGTCCATGTGATTGTAAAAAATGTCTGAAAATAGATTCTGATGAAAAATGTGATAGTAGGCATATTTTCCGTGTCATTTGTGAAATTAATAATGATTCTGATTGGATCAAATTTCAAAATGATGATAACATTTTGAGTTTAATTATTAAATTCAAAAAGGAAAATAAAGTTCCCGAGTTTAATGATGTTTCACATTTGGATTCTACTTTTAAAATTTATTTACTTTATTGGAATTCTTTAGAATTGAAAAATGGTGTTTTAGTTAAATGTTGGGAAGCTCCAAATCTTTCTCATATTATTTATCAGGTTGTCATTCCTCGAGCTAAAGTGAATGAAATAATTCATGAGGCTCATAATTCTCCTTCTGGTGGTCATTTTGGTATTAATAAAACGATTTCAAAAATTCGTCAACGATTTTTCTGGGCAACTCTTAAGCAAGATGTTGAGATTTGGTGTAAAAAATGCAAAGTTTGTTTTGCTAAAAAGGGTCCCCATAAAAAGTCTTGTGGTCAACTTCAAATTTATAATGTTGGTTCTCCTTTTGAAAGGATTGCCATTGATATTCTTGGTCCTCTTACTAAAACCTCTTCTGGAAATAAATTTTTACTTGTTGTTACAGATTATTTTACTAGATGGCCTGAGGCGATTCCTCTGCCTAATCATCAGGCTTCTACTATTGCTGAGGCTTTAGTAACTCAAATATTTTGTAGATATGGTGTTCCTATTGAAATTCATTCTGATCAGGGTCAAGAATTTGAATCTGAAATCTTCAAGGAGGTCATGAGTCTTTTTGGTATTAAGAAGACAAGAACTACACCTCTTCATCCTCAATCAAATGGTTTAGTTGAAAGGTTGCATAGGACTATTCTTCAATATTTGTCCAAATTTATTAGTAAGAATCAAAAAGATTGGCATAAGTGGATTTCTTTATTTTTATTGGCTTATCGTTCTTCAAGACATGAAACTACTGAGTATTCTCGAGCTTTGTTGATGTTAGGTCGTGAATTAAGGTTGCCTATTGATCTTCTTAGAGGAATTAATCCTTTAGATAATTCTTTTGAGGATAATTCTATAACTGATTTTGTTTTTAATCTTCGTGAACAATTAAAGATTGTTCATGATAATGTACGGGATAAGTTGCAAATTAAATCTGAAAAACTTAAGTATATGTATGATTTGAAATCTAATATTCTTTCTTTTGATATCGATCAAAAGGTTTGGTTATTTTTCCCTAAAAGAGTTAAAGGAAAGTGTCCAAAACTTCAATGTGAGTGGGAAGGTCCTTATATTATCAAAAACAAACTTAATGATGTTGTATTTCGAATTCATAAAATTCCGAATGGTCGTTTGAAAGTTGTTCATGTGAACAAACTCGCTCCTTATGAGGATGATTAGTTATTTTGACTCTTTCTGGATTCCTAATTTATGTTGAATTCAGGGTTTTTGTAACTTCCAGTCTGAGAATGTTGGCTTTCATTGATCATTTGATTGATGATTTAAATTCACAATGTCTGTCCTGGAGCGTTCTCGTGGAGTTACTGTAGGATATACACGGTTGGAGTCATTGTACCGGAATCCTTTTCTCCATTTATTGGCCAAAGTGAAGTAAAGTGAGGCACTAGATGTCCATGATATCCTATTATTTTTGTTCGGATAGTATGCGTAACTGTAAGCCCAATTTTTAATAATTTAGTTTGCACAGTGAGCAGAAGCTATTGAACTTATTTTTGAAAATTCCTTGCGCAAGGTGGAATTGACTTGATTGTTTTAATGATATTGAATCATTTATTTGAGAGTCGGGTTTTTATTTTAAAAAAGGATGCGAAGTCGGAATTTATTTGGAGAATTGACTCCATGAAATGTGACCATTCAACCTAATTATTAATTGAACATTGAATTTATGATTAAAAATGAAATTTCTAAAGAACTTTGATTCTGTGAGGAACTTTTATTTTGTTTAGTTCCATGACCTTCCAGTTCTTGGCATTTCCTACTCTTTGGGTTCTTATGGTTCTTCCCAGTGGTTCCTCCTGATGAAAAAGAAGGATGGAAAAGGAATTGAAGATGGAAATTTTAATTTTTAATTTTTCATTTGACTAACGGACGATTAGTTCTTAAGAAATCTTTTATTGTATAGAATCACGTTATTAGCTTAATTTAAATCATTTTGGTCTGTTTGGAGGTTTTTACCCGCCGCAGGATTTTTCCCTCCTAATTATTTGTTTTATTTATTTTTTAAAGCAGACAGAGTTGGGAAGCGGCAATATTGGAATCTAGGCTGAAAGATTATTATTTTGATCATCATAATTTCGAATTAGAAATTAAATTTTAGATTTTTCATGTTTTTTTATTTCAGCCTAATCCAATATTTTTACCCAACTAATAGGAATTGCCAGGTGGCAATTTTTAGAAGATCGGGAGAAGTGTAAAATATTTGTATGTCGCCATCTAATGACTTTTAGACTAACGACAGTTTGTTAGTTAACAACGATTGCTTGACGATTAGATTGTTTATAGCAACGAGGGGAGAGTTTGTTTATCTCCAGTTTTTGTCTGAGACTTGAGTTGACCGCACGGATTCTTTCTTTTTATTAATTGCTGTCAATCATTAATAAACATTTTAATTAATTTACTAATTTTCCGAAGTTGTTATTGAGTCTTATTTTACAATACATTATACTATACAGAATTTATAAAGAGGTTAGAATTATGAGAATAAAAATAATTGATAAGAAAAATAAATTATACCAAAGTTAAATATCATAAAGTGAGATGGAAAGCTTGAGAATGTAGAAATTGGTTGGGATATGCTTCCGTGTGTTTAGAAAGCATTCTCCACATAAAATGTATTAAACACCTTGCTCTTCTTTCTGAAGCGATTGAATACCTTAACAATGATACGATAACTCATAAACAACTCGAGCGTGCTACAGAATTATCGAATAAATATGTCGACGATGTCGGACGTAAACTATTGGAAAAGGTAATAAATTTTACAAGACATAAGAATGAAAATTACAATTCAATCATTTCATTAGGAAAACAATTACGACGTCTACCAACAGAGATAGAATGACAGCTACTAGAAAAAATTAGTCATAAACCAATAGAATTAACATGTTTCAATAAAATAGAAATAAATGGAGTAGAATTCAGAGTAAGAACTGAACATAAATTAAATTTCTGCAATTCCTTTGTTAGTTATGGTAACAAAGATTTTAGTGACATTGAAACAACAATTAAGTTTATTGATAACAACGAGAAAAAATACATTATGTTAATTAAACATTACAAGATAATTGAATATAGTTTTGGTAGTCGATATTACTGTAAAATGCATGAAACAAACAATACAACTTGTATGTTTGATATCGAACAAGTTATACCAGCAATAAAAATGAAGAATATAAACAAAGATGTTTACAAAGACTAAATGCAGGTCCATCATAAATTTTCATTCCGGTGAATTTCAATTTAAAATTACATAAATGAATAATATAACTTATCAGAATACATAATCGCATGTGATTATATTGTGAGAATAACTTGATAAGAATGTACAAAACAATATACATATGAACATTTCATTCAATAATAGATATATAAACACTATATAAATTTTTTTTAAAATCATCATTTCCTCATGCATCAGTGCAGACGTTTTGTGTATGAATTTCTTATAAATACATATGATTATATATATAATGTAAATGAACGAAAAAATCTGTTAAGATTCAGAAAGAAATAGTATCGTTGTATTGATTTAAGGATAAACAATGAAGAATACTTTAATTACTATTGAATTGTAAGAAAGCCGTGAAATTCTTGAAGAAATACTTATAAAAAAAAGATGAACATTAGATTTTTTTCTCCTTCAATATTCTGATAGTTGAACAATTAAAAATTATGTATCTATTGCCATATTTTTAAAGCCATAGAACACTGTAAAAAACAATATGTGACTATTTCTTCATGTCATTACCAATTATTGGCACTGAGGCCGTCTAATAAGCCGCAATGGCTGTGAAACAAAAAAAGAGAGCTGTAAATGGCTACGGGTCAAGAAGCGTAGCACAAAAGTGAGAGTAATTGATAGAGATTTCACGTTTGTAATCATAAAAACGCGACACTAATATAATATTAGACTTGTTAATCGTAATCATAAAGACTAGGGTGAACTGGATTTATAATATGGCGTATAGTTGATAAGCTAATTGAGATAACTCGATAAAAACTACGTTTTAACCGAGACGATTAGACTTACGGGTGCAATCGATAGACTGCCGGAGGATCTAGCCACAGAATTAGAGCAGTCCTGGCGCATGCCGGCGGTCCCCACCACGCAACAGCCGAATATTTTCTGAAGTTAACTAAGACAATGGCCGGACATTGTCAAAGTTAATGATGCAGATGTGTCCGAGCACTTCTCACCCATGATGCATGCATCCACGTGTTCAACTCGACCCAACACTGGCCATGAGCAACTATAGGCCCCTGCAACGGCGTCTGTAGGTCCAGCACCGCCTAATCGATGCTAGCCGGAGACCCTAACCCAAACTCCATGCCGATTGCACTGGTATACCCGGACACAACCTCTAGGTCTGTTCGGAGTCTCTCAGGACTTGCCGCGTACACTTTCAAGTCATCTATATAAAATAGATGTGTGACGTTGTGTACGCGGTTGGAGACTTGTCCGGCTTTATATTCAGGCGTTCGGCGTAGAGTGACAGATAATGGCAGCAGTGAGATGCGTATCTCCTCCTAGATATTCTGAGAAGATACGAGCCAGATTCTGGGGAGATGATGTCAGTTTCTTTCACCAGAAGGTTCGGGAGTGCATCTGGCCCAGGGGCAGCCCAGTTCTTTGTGCCCCTTAGGCCGAGTACCACGAGTAAAGTTTAACCGGCCGTTTAACCGATAATCAAACGCGTAGTTTAAACCGGTCCTAAACGGAAAAACACTGCCGCCATCTTGTCATTTTCGGAGTAATGAAATAATATTTTCGAATATAGGCTAAAAAAGAGTAGTAGCGTATAACCACTTATTTTGTTCAGTGAAAATATTATTATGAGTGATTATTATCACAATTCAAAAAAAAGCAATTTTTTTATGTTTATTTTCAAAAATACAGCATAAGTAGAAAAAGGTGTAAAATTTTGAGCCTAACGAAACAGAAGAACTGATCAAGTTCAGTATGAATATTGTTTACGGGATCAGAACTATATTAATACAAGTGCTTGAAGATATTAATATTTACCAGCTACAAAAAATACGCAAAGTTCACAATTTTGAATTAGAGCTTCACGAAAAAATGATTATTAATTTTTTCACTTCTAGGATATTAAAAAAAATTAGCCTTAAAATCTTTATTGAAACTTTTATGTAGTGAACTGTATGTATGGTGTCAGACTTTTTTGAAGACATGCAGAATTGAAAAGTCCATATATTATTATTCAATGATTTTTGACTGTGTTTTTATACATGTAATTGTCAAATTAAGAATCTTATGTAACACGAATTTATCATAATGGTTACAATAATATACGTTGATATTTATATAGAGCATATACTTACTCTGTTTTGTAATTCAATTGAATTTAGATCATTAAAGAGATGGAACTTTTAATAAAACATTAGAAAATTTGCAGCTGTTTACATTATTGTTTTGCGTATGACCTACAATTGTAAGCTATAAAAATTTGATTGGAATCAAATTTTTATACATAAAAAATATCAGTGCTCTGCAGTGGTCTGGGTGCGACCCGAAAGGTCCACACGACCAACTTCCCAGTGGAAAAAATAGAAAAACAATTTGAATAGAACCCGTTTTCATTTTTTATAACAAATGGATTATTAATTATAAACGAAATGCGTGTGTTTTATCCATTTGATATGGTTAGTTACTTTATTTCAGTAAAAGAAAAAATTATGCGTTAGAAGAATTCAAATGTACCTCATAGATCCTTTTTTCATTATTTACAACGAATTTCATTGTTATACACGAAGAAAGTATGTTTTCATTTATGGCATACGGTTGGTAACATTTTTTTAGTAAACGAAAAAATTATGCGTTAAAAGTACTCATATATATAGAAAGGGTCCCTATTTTTATTGTTTATAACAATTTAAAACTTATTCTTTAAATATTACTATGATCAATAATCACTTGTTAGTAACAATGTTCAATTGTTATGAACACAATTCTATATTATTGACAATTATTATTGACTATTATAGCGTCTTTAATGCTGTTTTCTCAATCCTGACACGAGTTTAAAATTCTTTCATTGCTGATATTGTTTTTTAAATTTTTTTTTTCGATGAAATATTGTCATCATATATCCATACAAGTATTCCAATCATTTAATATTCATATTTCCGCAATGATCTTGAAATTTTGTCTAAAAAATGGTATAATTTATAAATTGCAAAATTCAAGTAATTTCCTTTTTTTCCAGTTTTTTGATTCTGCCAAAAAAATGGCTTTACCGGTTTTCCTGAAAACCTTTTCAGTTCTAAGTTACGTAATTACCTGCGAATGCAATTGGTCCCACATCGATATCATTTTTTGTTCTCGAGATAATCGAGGCGAAAAATAATTCCACGTACGAACATACGCACATACGTACATACACACACACAGACGTCCACGTAAAAACTATCGTATTCAATTCTGGGGACCTTAAAACGTGGAGATATGTCAAAATTAGCGATTCGCAAAATCGGACCCATTACTATAACTTCCCACTGGGAAGTTAATAATTCAGTAAGAAACGTTATTATATCAACAAATTTCTGAAACATGAAATTACTCAAGTATAGAATATTTTATTTACTTCTGCTATGAACAATGGAGAGAATTAATAGACAGATCAATAGATCATATTCTTTTTTACTTTTGGGTGAAGCCAATTTTTTTATTGTTAACTTATTACAGAAATATTGATGAAATGATCTGGAAATTTACATTTTTTGATATTTTTGAGAGGAATACAATGTGCAAAAAAAGTATGCGTATTTTCATGAAGATTTCCGTCTTAAATGAACCCTTCAAAGTCAAAATCAGTGTAAGTAATTATCGTAATAAACTTCTCATATCAATTTGAAATATTGAGTAACGTTAACATATTCCAGTACTTGAATAGCTTATTAATCTAATAAATCTATTTATCGATAAAACGAGTAAATAATAATATTGAAGTAATAAACATAAAATTAATATTTACATTGCACTATGTGGACGTTAAAATGGATATACACTCTGAATATTAATTTCACGGAGTTCTTGCTGTAAAAGATGTATTTGTAATTTTTTCTCAATACAGTGGGACTCCTATAATTTCGAATCCGTAATTTCGATTTCCCCTTGTTTATTGGGCGGAGCGATTCCCCCACTCTATAGTATTCCCCTCATTTCTTTTTCGCGTCACGTGATACACACATATACTACATAGTCACATGCATGCAAAAAGATCTGTAGCATATTTTAGGTTATAATTGTAGCATGTAGTAAAATTATAGACATTTTGTTGCTGTAAATGAATATTAATAAAATGGAAAGTGCAAATCAAGTGAAACGAAAATACACATCAACAACTTTGTCGATAAAGCTAAATGCTTTGCAAGAATTAAGTAACAAGAGATCTTCAATTTATGAAGTAGATAAGGAGCTGAACGTTGATCACACGACTATCAGACTGTGGCAAAAAAATGAAAAGTATTTGAAAAAGTGGTCAAAAGAATATAATGAATGTTTTTATAAGTCAAAAAGAATGCGAACAGCTAAGAATACATCCATCGATAATGCTGTTTGGCTGTGGTTTAAGGAAAAACGTGCTGCAGGGGTAGCATTAACAGGACCAATTTTACAAGAAAAAGCAAGAATGTACAATAAACAATTAGGTGCTAGTGACAATTTTTGTGCAAGCAATGGATGGCTACGATCTTTCAAAGAAAGACATGGGTTAAAATGTAAAAAAATTTGTGGAGAACAATTATCAGCCAATCAAGAGGCTGTGCCTAGATTCAAAGAAGAGCTTTTAGATTTCATTCGAAGTGAGAATTTAAGTCATCACCAAATTTTCAATTGTGATGAAACAGGACTAAACTATAGAGCTTTACTAAAATCAACTCTCTGTGAAAAATCAGAACTTCATCCATCTGGTGTTAAAGGTCGTACAGAAAGGATTACTGTGATGGCGTGTAGTAATGTTTCTGGCACGTGTAAACTTCCACTTGTTGTAATTGGTAAATGGGCTAGACCTCGTCATTTACGGAATATTGAAATACCTGTTTCGTATAAAAGTCAGAAAAGTGCGTGGATGACAAGTGACCTATTTGTTTCTTGGTATGAAATGGAATTTGTACCATACGTAAAAGCTTTCTTACAAGCATCGAATTTACCTCCTAAAGCTCTGCTATTGATGGATAATTGCTCTTCACACAATAAAGTTACTAATAAAGATGGAATTCTTGTTAAATTCTTTCCTCCAAATACAACATCGCTAATCCAACCCATGGACCAAGGTTGTCTTCAGAATCTAAAACTATTATATAAAGAAAATCTTATGAGACATATTATTCAATGTATTGATAATAAACTGTCATTAAGTGATGCTATTAAACAAGTTAATCTCAGAAATGCTATTTTTTGGGTAGCAGATGCATGGAAAAGAATGAACTTATCCACAATCCAAAAATCATGGAACCAAGTAAGTGATTTTAGGGTATATGTTACTTTTTTCTTCAAAGTTAATTGTATAAATCTTTAAAGTTGATTTTTTTCTTTCTAATAAAAGGTATGGCCATTAGAAGATCGTCCGCAAATCTGTAATACTTCATCTCAACCAAGAATGGAACTTTTGCTAGTTCAATTTCTGAGACTGCTCCAAAACACATTAGTGTTTAAGCAAATAAATATGTCTCAATTAAAAGCATGGCTAAACCACCCTTATTTGATGACTACTGATGAGTGCCTTACTGATTCCGAAATTTTACAAGTAACAAGAGAAGAAAATCATTTAGAAGAAGATAATAATGATACAAATATTGCTGAAAGTGGAGAAGAATACTTAAGTAATTGGAAGAAATTTACGAATGATTTCAGGAAAAACGAAGAAAATCGCTATATTATAGATCAAGAAAGAAATAATAATGAAGACATTAATAATAATTTTCATTCAACACTGTCTAAAAAAGAAGCTGACCTTTGCTTTAATCATTTATTTAGTTTTTGCAAAGATAATAACTACCCTGAAAAAGTTATTACAGCTCTAAATGATGTTAAGAAAGAAATAGATAAATGTCATTCACCTATTCATGGTCGTAAATCATCAAACTAGTCAAATACTAGTCTAAAGTAGATATTGAAAATGATACTGATATATTGACTTTTCGTTTTAAAACATTTCTAATCATATCAAGTATTATTAATTACTAAGATTAGTTACATTGTGCTTGTATTAATTCTTAAGTGCAGTTACATCTTATTTAACTAATTAAAATTTTACGAATTTCTTAAAAGTTTATTTAACTGAAAATGTGCATTATTTAAACTAAATAGGAGTTTATGTTGAAGTCTTTCTCTATATAAAGTCTTACTTATTAAAAATTGATTATATATTACTGTGTTCATTGTTACATAATATTAAACATACTCATATATTATTTAACTATTGTTTGGTTTAATAAAGAAATTTGCATAATTCGTTCTAAACAAATTTCTGTCTTATTTAATTCAAAAAAATCCTTGACATTTCATTCATTCATATAGAAAATATTATTTTGTTTCTGAACATTGGAGGTTATGTTTGCCATAACCAAATTGCCTAAGAGAAAAAGAGACAGAATATATTTTATCTGTCTCTCTCGATCCCCCCTCTTGCGACGGATAGTCTTAGGAAGGGGATTGAAATTAAACGGAATTCGAAGAAAAGGTCGTCGAATTTATAGGAGTCCCACTGTAATACTCAACTCCTCCGTTTCCAGTTTCTTTTTCAAAATTTCTATTTCTAAGTTGTATTTTTCATTATCATTTTTTATCTTTGTGTCTGCAGCTTTTCTTGCACTTTTTTTTGGAATTTAATTTAATATGTTTCATTCCATGATTTTCTTCTTCTCGTAATTCGTTGAGAATTGCGTCAGTATCATCTTCATCTGATCGGTCAAGATTAATAACACTATCATTCTCTACGCAATCACCAGGCTCGAGTTCCTTTTATTGCGTTGAACAATGGAGTGTTGACAGGAGACTTTAAGTTTTTTTTGAGACTTTTGTCCAATTGGAGATCATGTCTTTTTCCTGTAAATACTGCAAAATAACGTAATATTTCAGAATAAGCGTTAAAAGCACATAAAAATAAAAACACAAATCGAACAATTGAACTCTATCTTCATTATTGTTAAAAATAATAACTGAAACAATTGTTAGAAACACTAATTTATTACTTTAAACTTTACTCGTAGTACTCGGCCTAAGGGGCACAAAGAACTGGGCTGCCCCTGGGCCAGATGCACTCCCGAACCTTCTGGTGAAAGAAACTGACATCATCTCCCCAGAATCTGGCTCGTATCTTCTCAGAATATCTAGGAGGAGATACGCATCTCACTGCTGCCATTATCTGTCACTCTACGCCGAACGCCTGAATATAAAGCCGGACAAGTCTCCAACCGCGTACACAACGTCACACATCTATTTTATATAGATGACTTGAAAGTGTACGCGGCAAGTCCTGAGAGACTCCGAACAGACCTAGAGGTTGTGTCCGGGTATACCAGTGCAATCGGCATGGAGTTTGGGTTGGACAAGTGCGCAGTTGCCCACTCAGTAAAAGGAAGATCGTCGAACTGGAGTGATAATGTCGAGCTCACAGACGGGAGAATCATGAAACATCTGGATGCTGGAGAGACATACCAATATCATGGATAGGCACAATCTCCCTTACAGGACGTGTCTGTCATCAGAGATACTCTCTGCAGTGAGCATAAGTGGCGACTTAAGAGAATATGAGGCTCTGAATTATCAGGCCCTAACAAAGTCGCAGCCACAAATATGTTTGCTGTCCCTGTCTTGCTATACTCATCCGGACTTTTTTAATGCCCCGAGAAGAGCTTAAAGATCTGGACATTATCACGTGGAAAGTGATGACATTATATCGAAGTCATCACCCGCAATCTTCTGTCCAACGCCTATACTTTCCTCGTGATCTGGGAGAGCGTGAACTACTAAGTTTGCAGTGTCTACATGACAGGTTAGTGATAGGCCTGGCTTATGACGTCTATGGGAGCTCTGATCCTCTTCTCAAGTTCGTGAACAGCTTTGAACTATTAGGAAGGGATGCGTTCCTATATAGAGCAGCATATCAGGCAGCGCAGAACTTCGGCTCAGTTTTCGACCCTAGCAGCCCAGACGGTCTGAGGCTTTTGCAATTGACCAGAGGGCAGTGAAAGGTCGATATGAAAACGACTGAGCATTAAAACTGCTCGACGAACATGTGGCAAAGTCTTTACATGGTGTGTTTTACCGTCATCTTGAAACACAAGACTTGTCACACCAGCTGACTTTCCAATACCTTAAGTCAGCTGGCTTGTTCTCTGAGACCAAAGGATTCATTGTGGCCTGCTAAGATGCTGTATTTTCCACCCTCGTCTATCGGCGTGATGTTATGCATGAGCAACTCGAAGACACAAGATGCCGAGTTTGCCACGGTGATGTAGATGAGACGCTATTTCATGTGTTATTGGCTTGTCCGATATTAGCGCGCTCAGCCTACATTCACCGGCATAACGCTGCCCTAAGAGTGCTGTATTATCACCTATGGCACTCTTATGGAAAAGACGAGACACCAGATCTGCCCTATATGCCCGGTAAAATGAAGTTAGTCGTTGAGAACGGGAGAGCAAAAATTCTTTGGAATTACCCACTCTCGACACCTCAACGTATTGAACACAATAAGCCGGGTATTACTTTTCTCGACCATACCACCAAGCACGTATATTATATTGAGTTCTCAGCCCCGGCTGAGACGAATATACGTGAAAAAGAAGAAAGTAAACAGGAACGCTACAGAGAGCTCATGGTGGTCATGAAAAATGTCTATCACGAATACACAGCGCACGTGATAGTCCTCGTGATTGGCTGCCTCGGAGGTATGAGGAACCGCTTCTGACAAAGCTTCGAACAATACCAGTCTGCCGTAGTCAGGCTGAGATTCTCGCGGCTCGTATGCAGAAAATGGTCATCCTTGGTTCTCCTCGAATCTTTAGACGTTTGTAAAATTTTGATTAAACGGCCGCAGCCTTGGGTCACCTTCAAATCTAAGAGAGTCGGGTGTCTGCAGAATAATCCCGTCTGGTCGGGCCCCAGGTGGGTCGGAGGCCTGGGATCCCTGGCTAGACACCTTTGACGAATCGCAAGATGATAATAATAATACTACTAATAGTTATCATTATAACCAAAACATCACGAAAGCGAACCACGGGACCACCAAGACGGCGATAGTACTGTCCCGGCTCCAGGTGGTCAGGCGCCATCCCAAAATACCACAAGGAATGCCGCCATTAGAAGGACAGACGAGCTCCGTCTTCTTCAATAAAATCTCCATCTCAACATTAACCCCACAAAAGAAGCGTTTGCACTTGTGAAAGAAAAGCAACTGGATGTACTCTGATTACAGGAGCACTACTCCACGAATGCCGATTCACAAGGCTGGTTAGAGTTACGCAGTTAGAGATTTTGGCCAAGCCCTTGTCGCCGCAAAAACCCATAAACGGGAGGAACTCAAATCAGCTATTGTCGTAGTCAATCCTCTTCTTAAGATGGTCTGAATCAATTAACAGAGCCCTGGGATCCCTGATCAGACACCTCTGACGAATCGCAAGATGAAAAAAAAAAATTATCAAAAATAATAATAATCATCATTATCATCAACACCATCATCATCAGGGTTATCTTTCAAACGTGCATTGATAAAACTGTCAATATCAATTTGTTGAGAATTAATTTATTCTCAGTTTGAATTTGCCAGCTGACAGGAACTTCGGCGGCCATCTTGGGACTGGGTCGATAACCAATCGACCAAATAATCAATAATTCTTAATCTAGTCACTCATTTGACTTATTTTCTGTGTCCTTTTTGACTAATGAAGTTCCTGTCGCCATTCTTTCACTGTTCTCGTTCACGTGTACACGATATTCTTATTCATTCTTCACAAATCTTACAAGTTTGAGTCAATCATCAGTACTAGTGCTATTGAAAATCATCAGAGTCATTCAAGTTTCATTCTAAACCTAGAATCAAGAAATATTTCAAGATTTTTCAGTGTAATTCAAGACATTTCATCAAGATTCATTTTGTATTGCATTGATAGGCTAACGCCACGTGCACAATCACATTCTTGCTCAACTTGAGAAGCGTGCTGAGCTCGTGTGGGAGGTCAATAATACCGAACACACCAAGTTGAATATTTTTTGGACATTCAATTCAGATTCAGTAATTAAAATAGACATTCAGTGATTTTGAGCGACATTCAGTCTTCCTAGTTAACAACTCAAGTTTGTCAGTGTATTTAGTGTACCAGTTAGTGCTGAAAATAAAGATACTTTATTTTTTATAAAACCTGACTTCCGTTTGCTCTGTTCCGGCACAATCATCCCTATCCTTAAACGGTTAGGTTAATTCACAAGTTGAGATTTTCTCAACAATAGCAAAAAACTAAAAATAAATAAATTACAAGATTTATTATTAGAAATACTTTTAAGCGAAAGAATAACAATTTTTTTCGAAAATGAAGTCAGTGTTAACTAGACTTTATTATTCACGAGTAAATATAACTTTTATTAAACATGCATTGTTTATCACCATACGAATTTGCTATAAATAATTAAAAATTGTGTTTACTAAATCAGTTATGCGTATTGGCTATGTGCCTGATGACTACTAGCGCCGCTGACGGGCAACAAAATATTATTGGACGCCTTTTCTATCATTGCATCTTACCGCGAATTTATAAAAAAATCAATTCTCAAATCATTTCGCTGTGTGTAATCAGTGTAAAAGGTTTACTTTGAAAAGTAAGTGAAAAATATTTATTTTCGATACATATTTTCGTTAATAGAAATGTGTCACACATAAATAATTAATGTTTTACATCAGTAGCATAACCCAAAACCATGACATCAGTAATATTGCAGACGGGTTTGAAAGTATCAAACACTTCATACCTTTCACTAAAGTCACATTAGAAAAAGAAATAAAATTAGCTTTCCATCATCTAAAACATGTTCAAGAATATGTTGATGACACAATCAACAATCGAATTATTGCAAAATGTATCCGGCAAACCTTGGTCACCGAAAAACCATACAATTTGGAGATAGAAGTAAGTATCAACATCTTTAATCGAAAAGAAATTATGTACTTTTACTATCGAAATTTTTACAGATTGCTTTTGTCTTATTCAGATTAATAACGAAAGAGAGGTGGTACGAGCACAATGTACATGCATTGCTAAAGAAACGGGGGAATGTAAACATATTGCGACAATTATCTACCAAATAAACAATGATAGAAGTATATCAAAAACTAGTGTTTAACAAGAGTGGGGCTTCCCATCAATTAATCATTTAGCCAAAGAAAAATGTTCTCGAGGAGCAACAGTAGATGAGCTTTTCCCTCAACAAACACTTACAAATCCTCTACAGCCACTCAACTCTATGCTGGAAGACTTTGCTCAATTAAATGTTCCATCAAGACAAGATTAAAAGTTTATAATATAAGTGAAAAAGACGAAGTGTGCATAGTAATCATAAATATATCTCTTGCGGAGAGAGCGATGGAAGTACTATCACAGTACACGAAAGGAGTGATAAGCCATCTCATAATTGCTGCTAGTCAAGGCATCATGATAGGAAAGGATGAGCTAGTTTTGCCCTCACAAATGGCACCGTATTATAATGATGTGATATTATTGGATAATGTTAGTGTTTTTACACTGTGTTTACGAACCGCACAACAAAGTGGAACAGCGGAATGGTTCGAAGCAAGTCGTGTACGGATAACAGGTAGCAAAAAAGCTCATCAAATAAAAACAATGACTCGCACTTCGGCTAAGTCATTACTGGAGGAGTTCATGAATCCTAAAGTTGTACATACTGAGAGTTTGGATTACGGAGTTGAAAATGAACAAAAGGCTCGTGACTGCTGCAAAATGGAACATGATGTCTACGTGTTCCAAATTGGATTATTTATATCACCCATGCAGGCCTGGCTAGAAGTTTCAGTAGATGAAATAATAGTCAGTGATAGCGTAATAACTAAAATAGTTAAATAAAATGTCCGATTTCATGTCGATCCAAACCGATATGGGATCAAGAAGCTAACATTGTTGGCTATATTCAAAGTTTAGATCATGGAATAGTTCAATTGAAAAAAAAACACATATATCATACTCAATGTTACAGTTACAAATGTACGTAACAAATATATCATCAATCTGTAATTACCAAATTCATAGGTGACGATATCCTGTAATGATTACCTAGTTGATGATAGATTATACGACGTTAAATTCTTGAAAATTTAAAATATTTAAAGTTTATTGTTTTTATAAAGTACTGTGGTATACGAGCAAATTTAATAGTCAAAAAATGAAATTTTTTTATACATAGACAACATAACGTTGAACGTTTATAGACATCATTACTAAATGTAATTAAATCAAATAATTTAAGCGTTGAATTGTATACCTATAGATTAAATAATGTGGATAATTTATGAAAATTATATCGAAGTTCCTATGAAATTTCTGTTCATCAAATTAAATCAAATTATTATCTAATTTAGCTGTTAATACCTGTAAATCATAAAAATTATAAAAATGAACAGATATATCTTATAAAATACGTTTATTTTTATTTTTTTTCGAATTATATTTTTACATTTGTAAGTAGCACATTTATATTTACAATTTAATTACACACTTTCATGATTCGAATTGTTTTTTATTATCGGTGGCTGTAAGTTAACTAACACACAAGCCATGAATATTATATTAATTGAATGTCCAAATTTAGATACGGGAAGGTTCTTAGTTATTTGATAAGTTTTGATTCTTTACATTATTCTCTCTATATGTATTCGAAGGCCGGCAATTTTTTACGTCTCATGGACTTCATTAAGTGTAAAAGTACCATTTTCTAACAATGGTGGCATAACTACCACAACTTTTTTCCCCGCTTTGTTCAGAACAGATTTTATTTATGGAAACCCTTTGTCCGCCATAATCAAATCTCCATGTTCAACCTAATTAAAAAACCCACTTTTATTGGTAATTTGAGCGTCAGTAGTGCGACCACCGAAGCACCTAGACACAAAAGTTATTTCTCCTCCTGGAGAACATGCAACTGAAAATTTAATCGTATACGTATGGTTATAGTGTGAGTAAAAAAAACACGCTGAGGTACTTCTGGAGGTTCTTCGACTTTAAATTCTGTGCAATCTATAATCGCCCCGCAATTAGGATATTCTTTCCTGAAACACTCAGGCATAGTTTGCTGATTAACGAATTTCGAAGGCCATTGAATTAAATTTTTACAAGAATCAGCGAGATACATGAAAAATGTGTAGAAAATTCGTAATACAGTGGTTCTGTGAATACCAAATAAAACCCTGATAGATGAATAAGTTAATCCTAATTTCATCTTCATCAAAAAAATAAGTAGCATATTATTTTTTGATATTGACTCTGTGAAACAGTTACCAGCTGCTTTGAATAATAATTGAAAACGACTGAAAGATACCCCTGCAAGATCAATCATGTCTTGATTATCTTTTATCGATGACAACCCCTGAAAACCCTGTTGAAACACTTGTAATGAATCATCTCCATCCAGAGAATTCGGTCCTACTTTTTTATCTACATATTGTATGCTAGATTCACATCCAATTTCAGACGTTCTCTTTACAATCATAACTTTTTTTTCAGATGTTTTAAGTGAAATATTTGTTTGAGTTCCAGCTTCGCAAGCTACTCCATTATCACGTATTATCGAAAACATATTTATATGAGTTAAATCTACTTCTTTTTGATAAAAATCTATCTTAGTAGCAACTCCAACAAATTGCGGTTCTAGTGATTGGATAATATCTGCACTGTCTTGCTGTATATCCATATTATCGTTTAGCTCATGATCACGAGTTAGATTAGAATGTTTCATTACGAAATTGCTGGAAGTTTGACTTCTTCGTAATGCTCTCGCAAACCTGTGATTGAGAAATGAACATTCTTAAAAATAAAATAAGTATCAACGATTTAATAAATTTTTCCTGATTAATAAATTAATAATTACCTATGCTCCGATTTTTCACCTCCTACAAAATGTTGGCTGCATATACGGGATCTTAAACTTGGCTTCTAAGGACTTCCATTATCACTATAAAAAATAACATATCTACTATAATAAATTTATATCAATAGTATCCAAATCAGTTATTTAAAAAAACATGGCTTACTCACTTGACTCTTCTCAACACTTTTATCCACTTTGCTCTCTTTTCGAGGTTATAGCTCCGCGTTGAAAATCTATAAAATTTTATTTCACTTAAATTTTCATTAACAGAACAACCAGGAACACAACAACAATTTCCAGATCGCTTAGTTTTGCGTATATCTTAAATCCTAATTGGACTCTATTAATATTATGTATATGTGTCTCATATACGATGCTTTCAGATGATGAGATTTGTTCATGAATAAGATCATCACCAGATGACATTATCTGCCGAAATAATATAGTGATGATCATACCTCATCGATCACATGTCAGTATAAGCTTAAATATTATTATAGGATAAGTCCGGGGTAGATAGCCATAGGGGAGAGATAGCCAAAAAACATAATTTATAGAACCGTTGACCAGGTATTCCTACTTTTTGATTTTTTTCGCCAATATTTGGTAGTAGTTTTAATCCCACGCGTGATGCGAAGCGAACTAAACAGTTACTAGCGACATTTAGTCAACAGTTTAATAAATTATTTCGATTGGCCGTCTCTCCCCTGTGGCCATCTACCCCGGACTTACCCTACTATATTTTATTAGTAAACGTAAAATGATCATATTATTATTATGATTTGTTGTAGGCTTTTCAAGGAGAATTGGCTATAATAAATAGTACCAATTTCAATACGTATCAATCTACAATTCAACAAATGATCTCTACTCTGGGACTTAATGTAACGTATCAAAAAATTTATCACAACTTCCAAAATGAAGTGTATGAAGCTCTGCGATTATCTATTCCTCAATTGAAAGGGACTTCATTAGCTCATTGCCACGTAAGTTTATTTGAATAATTTTTATTAATGAATAATATCACAATAGTCATATTATTTCGGATAATACTACGGACTGTTGCGTTTCTAAACATTGATTCGAATAAAGATAATCTTATTATTATCCGAAAATTAATAGCAATAAGTTTGCTGCCAGCGGCAAATATTTATACTACCTACATATTTATAAAAAAAAATTTATCTGCAGAAATTCAAGAATATTTCAATGATTTATTTCAAATGTATAACAGAAAGTGGATAAATCGAGTGGGAGTAGATAATTATAGTGTTTTTTTGGACGAAGAAACTTTAAGTAATTATTTTTAAGCGCATACAACGAAATTTGGAAAAAAAACTCAATAACAACAGAGAAGTTTGGAACTTTTTAGGTGAATATTTACATATATATTGTAACGTTAATTTTCTGCCCCCATAAAAGGGTATACTCTATAACGTACCTTCCTTCATGTGGGAATCCTGATTAGAACCATCCCTGGGACACTAATACTACTTTACCTAGGGCGCCAAGTTTTTTTTATTCACCAGAACAACTAAACTGGTATAACTTACAACTAATTCAAACTTAAATCTAAACTCAGTATCTCAACTTACTAACTAACTCAAAATCCACACAATATCTCGAAATCTTAATACTTAAAACTAAATCTCAAACTTATATCTAACTTAACTAAGATGGTTCTACAAAAATAAGGACCCTTCTGAACGGGAGATTTCCTGGCCCTCAGTTGTGTAGGTTGTGAAGAGGAGTCGTTTCCGGCCAACAAAATAAAATTAAACAAAAGAAATAATCAAAATAAGAGACCGAATGAAATAAACTAACTAACGGACTGGGTTGAAGGTCCCCAAACTACTAGAAAAAAACTATCAAGTTCAACATATTCTTTTAACTCTCAAATTTATTATAATAATTTTCTCAATTAAGTTTTCTTAACAATTACTAGAACTCAAAACATCATCAAAAATATCTATATCAAATAATCAGTTGCGCTATCACAATCTTCAAAATGAATTAACTAAAACTCTGACTTGTTACAATTCTGGAGCTCAAGTAAACCTTACATATTAACTAAAGAATATTTCTTAACAAAATGTTCCTCAATAAATCGTAACTTAGAATTCTAAACTCACAAACGCAATATTATAGTTTTCCACAATAAACAAATCTTTAAATCAAATCAACTAAACCAAATCATACTTTCTTTATCAAAATCTGCAATTAAGCTTAAACTAACGAGTACGAGAGGAAACCAAGCCTCACAAATTTTCTTTAATTCAACAACCTAGTTTTAACTAACTACAAATTTACCTCTTAACCCATTACAAATCCATTCTCAATAACTTACAAATTCTGCAGAGAGCTTTCGATACTGTAGCTTTTGTCGAACTCGGTCCTGGTAGTCTTGGACGTCCTTCAATTTGAATTAAAGATCCTTTTCTGATCTTCATTCTGCTTACTGGAGTATTCTCTGCTCTTCTCTCTCAACAAGATGGTAATACTTGACTCTTCATGGGCACAACATGTCATCGACTAACTAGGAGCTCAGTCCGCAATCGACTTCCAAAAATATTTTCAAAATCTCGTTCTTCATTTTTTTTCTTCTCTTCATTCTCTTCTCCCTCTACTCCAAAACGTCTTCAATATGTCAAATCACATTTTCTATTGGTGGTTATCTTCACGTGAGTTCTCCTAGATTTTCATATGGAGAGGTCACTGGAACTAATGTGCACCAACTTAATCCTAATTCCAAAACTTAATATCTAAATTCAAAAACGACCTCTTCCATACTTCCATCTTCTTCTTGGAGTCCCATTTTACCGGCAACAGCCTCGTGACTACAACCCTTAGGGCTAGGACGTCTCCCAGCATAGGAAAACCGCAGGGTGACATGTTGCTTTTGGTCCTCTGCTCCACTACAGCCTCCCAATTCTCCTCCCAATAGTCCATGTGGTTGACAGATTTACTTGTTTATCTCAACTCTGCTTTACTTGGGTTATTGAAAATTTACCCACTAAATTTAATTACTAAATAAATCCCTTAGCCTTAGTTTGCATTAAATAATAACTGATAAATTGATAAATCGATACATATCAATAAGAACTTATAAATAACTATCCTACGCCACAAAATACGAATTAAGATTATAATTTTGCCTCAAGTACGCAGAAATAAATTTACATAATTACAATGCCTCATGACTTTAAATAAAATTAATAAAACAATGAATTAATTAAATACTTTGGCGTAGGGACAAATATTAAAATAAATAAACCACTCGAAAATATGCACAATTGGACTATAAAAGTCAAGGTAATTGCTCGAATGAGCTTCAGATAAATAGTTTTACTTTTCAAATCATGACTGGAACACGCCAACTTGGCCATTATCAGCCTTAAATTTTTAATAAGACAATTCTAGAGCTGACAATGGGAGGTTATCGAAAAATCACGTCACAACTTCTCCTCCCATACGGAAGGATTTGCTACAGGTGCTGGAACGATCACATCACTGGAACGCTGTTTTCTTCCTGCCTGAAAGGGTTTAAAAATAACTTTGCGTTAAAATTACATAAATTGACTAATTACTACTGCTACGATTATACGAGAGATAGAGTGTATGCCTAGGGGTACTCGGATTTGTTTAATCTCCATGACTGACTAGGCCTTGGGCGAGCACTTCTGTTCTTGTAGAAGGCTTCCCGGGGAATGTTTCTCCTAAATGCCGGAACATACGGTCCCATGCGCCTCCAGTACTCATGACAAAGTTTGCAAGTCCGGACCGTTACTTACTAGCATCCACATCTGTAGTTATGGACTGACTGGCCGCAGTTCCAGCATAGTCGGTCCAGGTTTACTCGAAGCCTCGGACCATGCTGAGGCGGCTCTGGAATCCCCCTGGGTTCGGGATCTTCTTTCACTACCTCTGGTTCTAGTTCCATAGGGAAACCAGGGTCGGTATTTGGAACTGTCTTCACTAGATCTCGCTGTACTGGAGCTCTCCTATCTGGGCCTTCCTGGTTGGAGGTTTGCCGACTGCTGTTAGTCGGTGCTAATCCCGGTGGTTAAGATGGTTCACCACGGCCATTGGACTGGGAGTCTTGGCTTGGAGATGTGTCTGGAGCTATTATTACTGCAACTGTGGGGACGATTCCCGATTCTACTGAGTCACATTGGACGGCCGCATCACACATCTTTGGCATATCCTGGATTTCTCCAGGCAAGGCATGTCGGATTTTTACTCCAAACTATTTCTTTAGAGGACAGGTCTCGTTGTCCTTATGACCCAGCGTTTTGGCCATGGCTCCCAGAGCCTTAATCAGCCCCGGCTGGTATTCATCCAGCGACACCAATGCTGGAACATAGGGCCGGATAGGGTCTCACAGCGGGTCTTCATCAAAGACAAGGTTCTCGTCTGGTTCCGGAGTATCAAGCCCTCCTGGTCCCCGCCGTCGTGAGTGCGGTCGTGGCGAAGGTTCCTTATCTGTGTCTCCCAGTAATTCCTCCCAGTCATCGTCATCAATTATTATGACCTCTTCTTCCAGGCCGGATCTAGCCCATGTGGATGATGATTTACCATGCTGGAGCCCTTTTTTATATTTCTTGAGTATCTGAAAATTACAATTGTCTTAGTCAAGTATTCAAAACATCGGAATATAAGGAGAAAATGAATATATAATCAATGTTACTATTAAAATGTCAGTTTCAACAAAAGAAATGGGACGGCGAAATTATACAAGAACTAGAAAAGTTTTTTCTTGATTTTAGGTTGGCCGTAGTGTATTAAGAGTATTGACTATACACAATGTCACAGAAAGACTTCTCTGCTCGAAAGTAATACACTGAACAGGAGGTTATTTGTTTTGTTCAATATTATACCGTAATGAGTGCTATCATGTGTTATTTTTTTAGTTGTAATTGACTCTCTAATAAATAATTGTTTATTAAATGGGGATAATAAAGAAGAACAGAAATGTGACAGTTTGTAACCAACAAACTTGCAAATGTGATGTTTATTTTTAAATTTATTAAGTAATTATTTGACATTAGCATTTAAAATGCTAAATATAATGAAAATTTTTTACATTTATTCAATTATATTTAAAAGAGGTTAAGACTTGAAATTAAAGTGAGTTGTGTGGTGCTATATTGTATTATAACTGAATTATATATTACATATATATATTGTAAATTCAATTAACCTATAAAAGATTAATATTTTTTATTCCCATGTTTAAATCTTCTTTTAATTAGCCTGCGTAATGGTTAATCAGAAAAAAGTGAATAAAATTAGCAAGCCTTTTTTATCGGACCATCAAAGTGCTGCTGTTGTTACTGAAATAAATAGTGGAGAAATTTACTCATACCGAATAACATCGCCTTTGAAGTGTGTGCATTATTATTTACATCAGCCTACAGAAGAAATATATATATCATAATCACCGCAAGCCACAGAAGAAATTCACTTCAAACAATGGTGAAGATTGTTTAGGTTTTATAATGTTTAAATGTAGCCTGGAAG
Source organism: Chelonus insularis (assembly GCF_013357705.1). NCBI lineage: Eukaryota > Metazoa > Arthropoda > Insecta > Hymenoptera > Braconidae > Chelonus > Chelonus insularis. Next base: position 19,148 of record NW_023276752.1, on the reverse strand, counting down.
GAATAAAACTGAAGATTGTAAAAAGATCTTAATTTCAAAAGGGAGATAATGTTCAAGATGATGATAAAAAAATGAAAAAGAAATATTTCATAAAAGTAATGTAAAAATTATGATGAATGTGGAGTATCTAATAGTTTTGTTGCACGCTCAAATTCAAATGGTAACACTGTTTCCGGAGTTATGGAGTTGAAAACTGTGTAGTTTAATTTTGCTGCACCACCACGAGCTCCTATCACCAGAAAAATTGATTTCACTTTGTTGCTTGATTCATGGCAGGAGCACTAGATGAACAGGGAACTCATATGCCTGTAAAAAGCGGTTATGGTAGACTTACTCCACTTGCTGAACACTTCAAGAGGATCCATCCTGCTAGATGTGTAGTATTCTTAAAAAATATGTCGTTCTTTCAGATTTCCCTACAATTAATCGACAGCATTCAACAAACATCATAAAAGAATTACACAAAGAAAGTAATTACATCCATTACAGAAAATAAGTGACAGAAAACATGATTTTTTCACTTTTTAAATTTTGTAACTTTTTTCAATATTCATATTAAGGAATAAAAATTGGCAGACTAATAGAGAATTGTCTGATCTATAATTCCATCTACTTGACATAATTAAAAACCGCGAATCAGCTTGCGGGCAATTACGAGAGCATCAATTTAAGAGCAGAAGGTACAGAAAACATGATTTTCTCACCTTTAAAAATCTGTAACTTTTTTCAATATCAATATTGAGGAATAAAAATTCGCAGACTAATAGAGTGTTATGTAATTTTGCTTTTTGAAGGTGTCAATATGTACACTATATGCTTAACCTTAGAACTTTTAAGAGACAGGGATGAGGGGATCTTCGATAGAGAAAGTAAAAATGTGTGATTTATATAAAAACAATAACAAAATTTTATTGAATGAAAGTTATTGAAAAATTATAAAAACAATTTAAACGTTACCAACAGATGATTACAATTAATTGGTCCCTAGTCGATGTTCCAGTCAGCGCAATTATTCACTTTTTCTCGCGAATTAATTTAAATATCAATTTAAAAATAATTTGACAATCAAATAAACCTTATACAAAAATTTACAAACTTTAAAATATTATCAGTACAAGACTCAAGACAAAACGAGACTTACGATTTCAGGAGATGTTCCACGATGATCTGACCTCGATCTTACTTTTTCGACAACTGACTGATGCATCAAACCTTACGTATTCATTTAGTCGAATGTGACATAATTAAAAGTCCCTTGCGTCAGGCGCGCACAAGTCCCTTCGCATGGTCTTTCCCTCTTCTTACCTCATGTACTCTTTTTTTAAAGTTTTATTGACTTCCTTAACTATTCTTCGAAATCCTTTCTATTTTAACGAAGTCTTAGGAAAACTCAAAAAATAACTCGAGTAATCATCGTTAACTTCAATCCTTAAGTTTATTGCTATTCATTTTTAGCTTTTTTTAAAATATATTTTAAAATATCAGTGCTCTGCAGTGATCTTGTTGCGACCCGAAAGGTCCACACGACTAACTTCCCAGTGGAAAAAATGAAAAACACCTCGAATAAAACCCGTTTCCATTCTTTATAACAAATGGAATTATTAACAATAATCATTGACTATTTTATTATCCTCAACGCTTTTTTCTCCATCCCAACACAAGTTTAAAATTTTTTTATTGCTGATTTCGTTTTTTAAAATTTTTTTTTCTAGGAAATACTGTCATCATATTTCTGTACAATTATTCTAAACATTTGATATTCATATTTTTCAAAAGATCTCGAAATTCCGTCTAAAAAATGGTATAATTTATAAATTGCAGAATTTAGGTAGTTCACTATTTTTTCAGTTTTTTGATTCTGCATAAAAAATGGCTTTACCGATTTTCCTGAAAACATTTTCAGTTCTGGACCGATCGGCTGGACCGATTCTGTTGGAAATCTAATCAGTTCCAAGTTACGTAATTACGCGTCGAATGCAGTTGGTCCCACGTCGATATCATCTTTTGTTCTCGAGATAATCGAGGCGAAAAATAATTCCGAACGCACGTACGAACATACGCACAAACGCACATACGCACATACGTACATACACACACAGACGTCCACGTAAAAACTATCGTATTCAATTCTGGGGACCTTTAAACGTGGAGATATGTTAAAATTAGCGATTCGCAAAATCGGACCCATTACTATAACTTCGCGAATCAGCTTGCGGGCAATTATAAGAGAATAAGGGTCAATAATCCTCACAGACCTGACTTCGGTTTTCCGATTTGTACGCCGGGTCTTTTTTGCCCAGGTATATTCCCTCGTCGTTAAGATTGTCCTTTCCCGACTCAATTGCCCCTTGAAACTTTGGGAATATTTGGCATCTAATAATTGTCTCTTTTGCATTGTTCTGCACCTTAGGCTTTTGTACTTTTTCCCACGCTGCATCCATAGTTTTCCTTTTAATGTCTCTCTCCGTTGTTTCTTGGTTTAAATATCCGACTGTCTTGCAGTCATTTAAATCGTATTCTTATCTTACCCGATATTTTCTTTTGGTCTTTCTTTCTGCTAACGTCAATAGCTTTCTGGATGCCTATTTTGTCTCGATGTTCCTCTTGACCTTGTCTTCTAATTCATTTGTCTCTTAGCAATTCGGCTCCCCCACTACATTAGCAAAAATTACTTATTCCAGTAATTTTCACTGAAAATTTTCTCTTTCCATGCTTGACAGCCAGTCTTGAACTTTTGTTCGTTCGGTGAAACACTCTTCGTATATTTATCGTGTGAATTTTTATCCTTGATTTCCTACCTGCCGACAATTCGTGCATTTATTTCTATTAGCAACTGTTTTTTCGCATTATTATGGATAGTCTTGTTTCGGTAAACGATATGATGTTTCATATCATTGATGCTGGTGGCAATGGAGATTGTTTTTTTAACTGCCTCAGTAAATTACTAAATCTTCGTGGATCATTTAAAGTACGTCAAAAGATTGTATCTCATGTCGTGGAAAATTGGGCAGATTATTGTGAAGATGCTCATTGTTATTTTAATACAACAAGTTCTTCGCAGTACCAATCTATGATGGGAAATCAAGGAATTTTTGCGTCACTCTTAGGATGTCGAGACGCAGCACAACACTTCGCTGTCAATTCAATTGTTATCCGTCAGAACGCTGATAATTCTTATTTCAATTCAGAATTTCGTAATTTGCATGCAACGGAAGATTTATATTTGTTATTTACTGGGCAACATTCTAAAAGTGACCGAGATATTTTCCACACTGAAAAAATGGATGAAGAAATTGCATTTTTCTTATAGAAAACTGGCAAAAAAAAAACCGTATGGATGGAAAGTATAAAAATCGCAGGGCAACGCGATAATTACTTGAGAGAAATCTAAGAATGTCGTGACAAAGGGTACAAAATCTTTTACACCGACGAGTCATGGTGTGGAGCCAATCATAGCAGAAAATATGGATGGACCGAACAAATTGACGCAAGTAAATTTGACAGCTGTGAATTATATCGCGAGAAAGTACAAGAAGTGTACGGAGAAAGAGGTGGTTTTATCACACCTTCTTGAGCAGGAAAAAAAGTCATAATGTTGCACATTCGAGGAGATGACGGATTTGTACCTGGAGTGATGAAATGCTTTGTAGGAATAAAAGGATCCAACGATTATCATGACGAAATGAACGCTCAGCATTACCAGGAATGGATTGCAGACGTACTGCGCGTACTACCGAAGAAATCGGTGATAGTACTAGATCAAGTGCCATAGCACACGATGCTGGACCTTACCACTATTCAAGACATTATGTGTTGAACGAAGTTGCAAGAGAAATAAGAAATGACGAAGTTAAAATTCTCTGGCTCCCTGTAGCTCATTGCGTGTATAACCCCATCGAATTAGTATGGGCATACGTGAAAAATTACGTCGCCAAACGTAATAAGACTTTTAAAGTCAATGATGTTCATCAGCTATGCGTCGAAGCGATGGATTCTGTTCCGCCAACGCTATGGCCACGATGCATTAAGCATGCAAAGAAAGAGGAAGATAAGTCTCGTAAGCTCGCAAAGACAATTTCATATAGGATCGAATCAATTGTGGAAGCTGAAAACACTGACAGCGATGGGAACGACACTTCCGAAGAAAGTGAAAGTGACGATGAAGAATAAGGCGAAGATTGCGTAGAAAAAATAACAGAATAATAAACTATCGAAAGAAGGAAAACCGTCACATCGAGAATTAAGTAGAAAAGGGACAGGATGAAAGGAAAACTATGTGTATAGAACCACGAAAATGACGACAGGTCGAAAGAGTGAACAGAGAATAAAAACAAAAAAGAAAAAAAAGCGGTCAAACTGCAATCCAAAAAACCACACAACTAACTTCCCAGTACAGATATGTCAAAGTTTTCGATTTGCAAAATCGAACCAATTAAAAACGCATATCACTGAGAAGTTAGAAAAAAACCAACCTTTTTCCCATCCTATATCCTATCCCTCCTGACGAAAGATGCCTACCACCTTCACGTGGTTATCGTTGAGCAACAATTTATTGTTGGCCAAGAGTAGGCAAAATATATTAATATTGAAAAAAGTTACAGATTTTGGCAAGTACGAAAAATGCATGTTTTCTGTACCTTCTGCTCTTCAATCGATGCTCTCATAATTGCCCGCGAGCTAATTCGCGGCTTTTAATTATCTTAAGTACATGCAATTATAGATTAGACTATTCTCTATCAGTCGGCTAATTTTTATTCCTTAATATTGAAAAAAGTTACAGATTTTAGAAAGTACGAAAAAATGTACTCTTCTCTCTTGTAATGTCTAAATGTATTTTAATTATTTCCCATAATTATTTAAAATATAGTTTGAGAAAAGCTAAAAATGAATAGCAATAAACTTAAGGATTGAAGTTAACGATGATTACTCGAGTTATTTTTTGAGTTTTCCTAAGACTTCGTTAAAATAGAAAGGATTTCGAAGAATAGTTAAGGAAGTCAATAAAACTTTAAAAAAAGAGTACATGAGGTAAGAAGAGGGAAAGACCATGCGAAGGGACTTGTGCGCGCCTGACGCAAGGGACTTTTAATTATGTCACATTCGACTAAATGAATACGTATGGTTTGATGCATCAGTCAGTTGTCGAAAAAGTAAGATCGAGGTCAGATCATCGTGGAACATCTCCTGAAATCGTAAGTCTCGTTTTGTCTTGAGTCTTGTACTGATAATATTTTAAAGTTTGTAAATTTTTGTATAAGGTTTATTTGATTGTCAAATTATTTTTAAATTGATATTTAAATTAATTCGCGAGAAAAAGTGAATAATTGCGCTGACTGGAACATCGACTAGGGACCAATTAATTGTAATCATCTGTTGGTAACGTTTAAATTGTTTTTATAATTTTTCAATAACTTTCATTCAATAAAATTTTGTTATTGTTTTTATATAAATCACACATTTTTACTTTCTCTATCGAAGATCCCCTCATCCCTGTCTCTTAAAAGTTCTAAGGTTAAGCATATAGTGTACATATTGACACCTTCAAAAAGCAAAATTACATAACACTCTATTAGTCTGCGAATTTTTATTCCTCAATATTGATATTGAAAAAAGTTACAGATTTTTAAAGGTGAGAAAATCATGTTTTCTGTACCTTCTGCTCTTAAATTGATGCTCTCGTAATTGCCCGCAAGCTGATTCGCGGTTTTTAATTATGTCAAGTAGATGGAATTATAGATCAGACAATTCTCTATTAGTCTGCCAATTTTTATTCCTTAATATGAATATTGAAAAAAGTTACAAAATTTAAAAAGTGAAAAAATCATGTTTTCTGTCACTTATTTTCTGTAATGGATGTAATTACTTTCTTTGTGTAATTCTTTTATGATGTTTGTTGAAAAATATAATTTTTTTCTTACTTTTATATGTTTAAGCCTATGTATGAGAAGAAAAGTTTGACGATGGATTATCCTTGCCGTTAATAACTGTCATAAACACCTCAATGATTTTTTAAATGTTACGTATTTTCGCGGTTTCTTTTTTTTTGCTATCTATTATTCGCGATATATTTTCTATAATTTTTTTTCTTTTATGTCGATGTTGTCTCATTTTTCTATTATCATTTGGAGATATTGTCCTTTGATATTATTTGTTGTTACTTTTCTGTTTATTATAAAAAATTTTTTTTTCCAACTCAATTTTATTTTTCAACGTCTTCCCTAACTACAATAAAATTTTCAATTCGATCCCTATATTTTTCGCATTGCTACGATGGTGTAAACTTCCCTCATGAAAAATTGACCGCTAAAAACATGGTTTTTTACTCTAAAATACTCTGTACCTGGCCAAGTTTTTAATTCATTGCATTGAAATTTTCAGAGGAGTTGTAGAATCGGTTTCTCTTTCTATTGATTTCTCACGCAACTTAATGAGATTATGTTTTTTTTTTTATATCGCTTTTGAAAGTGAGGGGCCTATACTTTTTACGCCGATAATAGTTGTCTCTAGGAAGTCTCTGGGCTGAGTGGCGTCGTTTGAGCTGGTCGAATCTCTCGAAGCGTCGCTTATCCTATCTTCTAGCACGTGCATTTCTCCCGCTCTTTCTTTGTTGATGCTTCACCTGGTGTTGGAGGGCTGAAACTCCAAACGAGGGCATTAGTTTTCATCGATAAATACTTTTGGAAGTCCAAGATATATCTGATGCTGGTAAATTGCCGTTGGTCGAGCCCAACACTTCACACTATACAATTATAAAAATTATAAATTAGTTTTTTTTTCCACATATTTACTAGTTCCAATAAATTTTGATATAGAGAAAGACTTCTTTGATAGTTGAAAATTGAAATTTTTTTTAGAAATTTAAAATTAGAGATAAGAAATGAAATCCGAATGAAACTTTTCCATGAACATTATGGAAAGCTTTGCCTCGTAGAGCTCTTCCGGAAGAACAACAAATGAAACAATTGGAGTACTAAAGGTTTCCCATGGCTTGTCAAGCTTGTCCAGTTCCTGTAACTTTCTCTCCACAAGTATGGCAAATTCCAAAGTATTCCCCCTCTGCCTCTTGTTTTTTCAATTTTTTTTCAAGCTGTCTTGTCAGTTCCTCAATTTTTCCTTTAGCCTCGGTAGGTCCAGAAGGTCTAGGTGGTGTGACATTAAAAGGTAATAACCCTTTTCCTGTAATAGGTTTAGCATTTAAACATTGTACTTCACACAAAAAAATACTCACATCTTCTGGATCGGAAACTAGAAATGTGATATTTAATGTTTTCATATATTTGGTTTTATAATTGGACTCCAAAAGTAAAGATGTATATAAGATATTTTTCCATTGTCTACTCAACACGATAACACCCAAAAAAATATATATTAATTATCAAGTATTCTTGGAGAATAAAAAAATTTTCGTTATAAAATTACCTGACGCAAAGTTCATCCATGAAAGCTGTCGATTAATTGTAGGGAAATCTGAAAGAACGACATATTTTTTAAGAATACTACACATCTAGCAGGATGGATCCTCTTGAAGTGTTCAGCAAGTGGAGTAAGTCTACCATAACCGCTTTTTACAGGCATATGAGTTCCCTGTTCATCTAGTGCTCCTGCCATGAATCAAGCAACAAAGTGAAATCAATTTTTCTGGTGATAGGAGCTCGTGGTGGTGCAGCAAAATTAAACTACACAGTTTTCAACTCCATAACTCCGGAAACAGTGTTACCATTTGAATTTGAGCGTGCAACAAAACTATTAGATACTCCACATTCATCATAATTTTTACATTACTTTTATGAAATATTTCTTTTTCATTTTTTTATCATCATCTTGAACATTATCTCCCTTTTGAAATTAAGATCTTTTTACAATCTTCAGTTTTATTCCTTCCAGGCTACATTTAAACATTATAAAACCTAAACAATCTTCACCATTGTTTGAAGTGAATTTCTTCTGTGGCTTGCGGTGATTATGATATATATATTTCTTCTGTAGGCTGATGTAAATAATAATGCACACACTTCAAAGGCGATGTTATTCGGTATGAGTAAATTTCTCCATCTTAGTTAAGTTAGATATAAGTTTGAGATTTAGTTTTAAGTATTGAGATTTTGAGATATTGTGTAGATTTTGAGTTAGTTAGTAAGTTGAGATATTGAGTTTAGATTTAAGTTTGAATTAGTTGTAAGTTATACCAGTTTAGTTGTTCTGGTGAATAAAAAAAACTTGGCGCCCTAGGTAAAGTAGTATTAGTGTCCCAGGGATGGTTCGAATCAGGATTCCCACTTGAAATAATTTATTAAACTGTTGACTAAATGTCGCTAGTAACTGTTTAGTTCGCTTCGCATCATGCGTGGGATTAAAACTACTACCAAATATTGGCGAAAAAAATCAAAAAGTAGGAATACCTGGTCAACGGTTCTATAAATTATTTTTATTGGCCATCTCTCCCCTATGGCTATCTATCCCGGACTTATCCTATAATAATATTTAAGCTTATACTGACATGTGATCGATGAGATATGATCATCACTGTATTTTTTCGGCAGATAATGTCATCTGGTGATGATCTTATTCATGAACAAATCTCATCATCTGAAAGCATCTTATATAAGACAAATATACATAATATTAATAGAGTCCAATTAGCTAGGCGGAACAGACTACTTCAAAGTAGTATATGATTTGTCGATATCTATTGAATTATTACAAATTTGTACTTTTATTCATGGAATAAAGAATTTAATTTCAGAAGGACTTTTTGTACCCGATGATGGCATTTGTATGATGTGCGCCACTAACGAAATAGAAATGGCATTCACATTGTGTAGACACTATATGATATGCAATGACTGTCTCACTACTATGCAACAGATTGCAGGATTCAACAATGAACCATTGAGATGTCCAATGTGCAGAAGCATTCCAGAAAAAATGAGAGTTGTTCAATAATATTCTTCATTTCGTTACCAATTATTAATCAATTCAATTGGAATTTCGTTTTTTGAAAACATTTAATAAAAATGTTTTTTCTCATATATAAGCTTGAGTTTATAATTAATATAAAGTTAATTTCACTTTGATTTTTTTCAATTAATGATTAAAAGTAATAGTGTGAAGATAATACAATATTATATTCAGTTTTTTGTATTTCTATTTTTTTTTTTTACTACATATTTTTATACTACTTATAATGTATCTCTAATGTACTTCAATATATAATAAAAACTTTGATATTTTAATAAAAACAAAAGTTAAATTCAATTTTTTGTTCCAATAATTAAAATTATTTTGTATTTACTAAAATTAGCATTAGTACTTGTTCGAATACACGTTATGAGCCTGGATTTATTTTTAAATAACTGAATACAAAATTCAATGATAATTTTAAAAAATCAATATAGCGGTGCCATCTAGTGTGAGTTATAAGTACGAAAATGAAATTTCTTCAAAATTATGTTGAGTTTCTTTCTATTACTTATTATTTTGTTACATAAAAAATTCTATATTATCGACAGATTAAATTATGCTCACTACTGGTAACTTATCAACTTAACTTTCTATTATGGCATTGGGCATCATGGGGCAAGGAGAAATTACTTTTTCATCATATTGTCTAAAAGTAATATTTTATAATAGTTTAACTGTTTGTGAGGAGACGATTCTATTATTATATGATGTTTTGGTTGTATATTGTTATTATGTTGAATCGTTTTTTATATATTTATTTGGTCTAAATATCAAAATAGTAATATCGAATCTTTTATAATATTTACAATATTCTCGAGGGATTTTTGATTGTACAGGGAGTATACAAATTTTTGATTTTGATCGCTCTAGCCTGACAGGCCCTTTATTCTTTCGCATAACCCTAGGGCATCCCCCACTACTCTATACGAAAAATTAGAGCTCAAAAGTTCCAGTAGTGCTCACTATGAACGCTCGCATCGATATTCTTTCTAACTCTACCCCCTTGCATATAGCCTATATCACATGGATTTGAATGTCGAAAAACATTGATTATAACTATTTAAATTCGTTATAAACAATTACTAATGGTAAGTTCGTCTTGTTAGCACATACAAAGTATGCTTAGACCTATTTTTCGTCTTTATTATTATAAGTTGATCGACTCAGTTGGGGTAGGAGTTAATGTGTATTGATAAAGTATGAAATTATTTTAATTACATATTTATTAGAATTTTTTAACCTTTTGTATATGCGACTAAATTGATAGTGTGAGTACATTCATCGTTTACCATAATCTGAATTCCATTCTTTATCAAATTTTGTATTTGATATACAAAGTTTTCTAAATATAAGTTCATGAAGTCAGGAATTGGTTCTGTTTTTGTGTACCAGAGTGCTGCGAGAAATATATATTTAAATCGGAACTCGTTCCAAATGTCATTGATGATACATTCGATTGGCAAAAAACTATGCCACCCACTTTCAAATTGAGGTGATCCATCTGTGTTAACATTTAAAGTTACGAATTTTTTTTTGTCCCATGGATTGAATATAATTATCATTGATATATCTATCACTATCTTGTATATCGCAAAAAACATTACTAGCTCGATTTTTTTTTTAATTTTTAAATAATTGTCTATCATATCTCTATCAGATTTTTTTTCTAAAAAATTTTGTCGTTAATATTTTCATAAAGATCAATTGTCATAAAGTAATTGCTTTCTTTCAAGCTTATTGTATATTCTTTGCGACACCTATCACATATTGCTGCTTTAACATGCTTTAAATCTGATTTTGGAAGTGACTCAGGTATTGATATATTTCATAATGAACAATAAAAAGAATAAATAATAGTTTTTTCTGAAGGATTATCATATTTCTTCATAAAATACTTGGAAGTATTCAAATTTTTAAAAGCCGTACCGGCCAACACTTGTATCAAAATGAGTATTATTTGTTGAACTTCATCCAAAAGATTATATTTTACTGTAATAGTCATCACCATACATAATACTTCCTATATCAAAAAGTTAGAAGCATCAAACATAATAGTGTTAAACAAATGTTTTAAATTTGTCTCATCTCCTTTATCATCAATTGACTGTGGAGATTCTTCATCTTAACTATGTTCATAGGCTTTATCAGATTCCAAATCCATAGATTGCTCAACTTCTAAGTTATAATTTATACATTTCTTACAATCCGTCATAGAATCGAAATTTTGCGGTTCATAAGAATCTGAGAAGTGCACCGTGTACTCATCCTCGATGTTGTCAACAGCTTCATTGTTCTACCATCGTTATCTGACATTACTTCTCGACATTGTTGACCTGCAATGTATAAATTATTGATTAATGGTAAAGCATAAAATTCAAATTAACGAGGGACATGTGAACTTTCCACGCGGGTATAACGAAAAAAAATACATATTTATAATAATAACGTAGTTATTATTATATTTTTATTATGAATATTATTTATAATTATTATAATATTATATATTATATTATATATAATTATTATAAATATAGTTGTAAGGTTATATATAGAGAAAAAATAAATTTTGAATTGGCAATAATAATAACGAAATGATAAATATCGATTTTTTTTGTAAGTCCAGTTTTCCGAAAGAAATCTATCTACTTCCGGTCAAAACCAATAGGGATTCTTATAGGGTCCAATTGGGAACTGTAGGTTGACCTACAGTGAATTCCAATTATTCTCCTCATTCTAAGTCTTTTTTTCCAGTTACAACCTATCATTTCCTATCGTTACTTTATTGGAATTTTTTGAAGATTCTAATAGAAATATTGTCAGTGTCATTTTTTTGTCTAAATTTTTTCTTCTAATTAAATCCTTCACATTTTAAATTGAAATTGAATCGAAATGCCCTATAGAATCCTGTAAAAACATGTTCCCAATTGAATCTAATACATTCCAATTATTTCCAATCGGTCGAATTTTTAGTTTCCAATTAACCCTATTAAATCTAATTCGAAGTCTATTGGATTGAGTTGAATTGTATTGGTTTCAATCCGAATATTCAATCTGGGATTCGACAACTCTGATAAAGTTATTTTAATCAACATAATTTTTACCAAAAGTGTGCTATAAATATATTATATCAATTAACAACAGTTTAGAATACTTAAGTTAATTATCTGAAAATACACTGATAAAACGCACGTGTAAAAATTATTTATTATTAAACCATTAAGGCCAAATATATATATCTATCTATCACAGTAAGTAGAATCTACTGAGTAGATAGAAATGAGACAAATAACAATATACTATATTTTTTAATTCTGGTATTACTTAGTACAAGCCTTATGTAGATATTTCATCATGTCTTTCGGTCATATATTTATGAGTTGTCCATTGTTGTTATTAAAACTAAGTAAAAAATAATTTAAAAAATTTGGGATTTTTATCCATTACCCAGAAAAGAAAAAGGGTACTAGTATTGCTACAAAAAAAATGTAATAAATTTTATTTAATTAATAAACAAAAAAAAAAAGCAACTGGCAAGATTCGAACCAGTCACCAAAAGATTCGTAGACAGAGAATTTACGCCTGAGCTATCGTCCTATTTACTGGAATGGAAGGTAAAGTAAATATTTGAAGTCTTAAGTAGGGTGGGCTTGCCCTACGGAACACAGAGGGAAGACTATTTTGTTATTTGTCTCATTTCTATCTACTGTGATAGATAGGACTTCGAAAAATCCCTACTACTGTTTGTGAGATTAAGGATGTTGGGGCAATAGAGGTTTTATTGCCCAAGAAAATTTTTTAAAAAACTCTCTTCAAGTACCAAGTTCCAGGCCTTTCGAGCAGTCCCAATATTCTTTAAAAAAGTATATTCTTTAAAAAAATTTTGTTATATTATTAAATATTATTTTTTTTAAAATATATTATTAACATTATAAATATCATTATCGAAGCCTTTGACTCATTATCATCATGCATAATTGAAGTCTCTTTTTTTTCCTTATAAACATCGTTATTTGTTACAAAAAAATTCCTTCGGTCGTACATCATTTTTTACTCTCCTTTAGTGTGATCGCGTATAAAATTTGTCCTAAAAAAATTCATTATTATAATTAATTAAATATAACATTGAAAGGCTTGATCACAAAACCTACGTTTCCGTAGTCGAGCGTGTTACCTTTGAGCTGTTACAAGAATATCAAACTGGTTTGATAGCTTTTATATATGTTGCGAACAGTGCTGGACCTTTTCTATTTAAAAATTTGTGCTTGAAAATAAACTGGCTTAGGATTCTTGTAATGAGAGTAAAAGAGAACACAAATCTTATCTCCTTTCTCTCTTAGATTAAGGGGCGTGGCTGAAATAAACCGCTGCAGCGCCATCGTTCGATGGGCTCACAGAAACTTTCATATTGTGACCTGAGATTACCGACATGTTGACCCAAAATACCGACATGTTGACCGAAACTTCGTCCGGATTTTTAACACAGCATTGGACTTCTATACTGGTCTCTCTTCTCTGCTTCAGCCAAGACTGCGCTGCGAGAGTGGAGTGGGCGGAGCTTCCCTGTGGAAAGGGGTCCCGCCAAGCGAGACTGTGAGCACGCCGAGCTGAGAAAATTTTGCCAGTTAGGCTTCCGCCGTTACTGAAGAAAGACATGACCGTATGACGCTCTGTTAGAGCAAATCTAAGTCCAACTAAGTACGCTGAAAACAAGTCCAGGAACCGGAAAACGGGCCTAGGTGGAGTAGTTCCAGCATCTACAAGAAGTTCAAGAACTTGAGGGGGACCAGAACCCACGTTCAAACAAGAAGAAACGCCGGAAGAGTTCTACGTCGGGTCCACAGCTCCTCCTGACACGCCATAAGTCCAGCACTGCAGTCCTGGAAAAGGGAAAGTACATTTTCTCCAGGAAGGTAAGTCCGCATCACGGTGAGCTCGTATTCTGAATTCGTTTATTCAGGGGCACACGGCGAGGCTACGTGGAAACAGAATTGCAACGCTGACTTTTCGAGCCTAAATTATTGTAATTCGATTATATTAATTGTTGACCTCGAGCATTACAAAGAGAAAATTATAAATGTAACTTTGCCGTTCCGTACCCGGGTCAATTCTTCTCTGTCACCAATAACTCCATCTTTGTAGGCATAATAGGATACGTTATAGCTCGCTTTAGGACGCGGGGAGATATCCCACCGTGTAAAATTGGAATTGTCTTTGTAATAAAGTTTTTCTATATCATATCACGTGTGGAGGAAATTATTTCGGTGTACCCTACGCGTATCTCCATTTGCATGCTTTACAGGGATTGGAGGAGTCCCATAGGAGATTGTCTCTTGCTTTCAGACAAACGGAAGGTCCACATCAAATTCGTATAATCTCGTCCTTGCTTTGGCACGTCGGTGGTCGTAGAATTCTCTCTCAGTTGATTTGTTTCGTTTATCTCTTGCATTCTGCTTCGTCTATGTCATTGTCACCTAGCAGTATTATCAAGTCTACATAAAGGTAAGTGAGAATACACACACTTACTTCTGCAGTCCTATACACAGTTCAAGGTCATAACATATTTTCCAAGTTAGAGACACCATTTCGAATCCCTGGTAACATAAGAACCTTTACCTAACCTAACCTGAAATAAGTGGCGTGAACACACAAAGTCTGAGTGTCCCATTAGTTCCTGATACACCTAAAAAGTCCGATAATTGAGCATATTCATAGCATACCCTCCTCTCCTCTTATTCCCTTGGATCCCACATCAGAAACTACCTCCAGAATAAAGCATAACGCACTAAACATACTTCCCGCGCTTCGCCTTCTCTCCTCCATATTTCTTCTGACACTCTTACTCGAACATAGTTGAATTATTATAATATAATATCATAACATTATAATACATTTATACGGTCTTCAAACATTTTTGCGTGAATCCCGCCAAGTTCACGCCAAACACACTTCAATATATTACTATTGAGATTTCGAATTGAAGTGGCCGCTAAGAAATAATGTTCGCTTAAAAGCCGCATGAGAGCGTTCAAGTATAATTACAGCCAATCATAACATTTTTCCAATAAGTTCCGCTCTTCTTCTTCTTACTTCACGACGACGCGAACGGAAAGTCATCCATAATGAAAGTGTGCACGTGCTGTTGATTACATTACGTTATTGTCGCTTTACCATGGCTACCAACAGCGAGAAATGGGCAAACGTAAGTTTGAACAATAAAGAAAAACGTTGTAGTACGTGTTAAAGATATATTGAAATTCAACCCTGGCAATTATGACAAACGAAAATAATATTATATGATTATTGACGGGGTTACTGTGAAAGGCATTATATTATTTATGAAAGGTATGATGAAACCAATAGAAATTATTTGCAATTAACCTATTGTGAAGTTATGCAGATTTTTGATGTAACAATTCGTGATAATTAATGAAATTTTTTTTTCAGACAGTAAAGAAGAGATTGAAAGAACAATCAATACGAAAAGAGTACCAGTGCCATCAAGGAGTTATGAACGAAGTGCATCAGAACTTAGTGAATCTGAAGCTGACTCATTGACTTAAGATTGTAGTAATAATATTCTTACTTCATTAGGAATAAAAAAAAAATCTAAAATTGCTTCAACGTCCGAAGCAAAAAAGAAAAATAAAACTGCTTCGATGTCAGAAGGGAAAAATAAATTTACTAGCACACCGTCATCAGAAGCTTAAAAAGCCAGTAAAATGGCTTCTGCTAATGATAATAGTGAAAAGAAAATAGAAATTTTGATGGCTGCATCGTTGAAGGTAAATTCTTCGGTTTTTATTTAATTCAGTTCTTTTTTTTGTTGTGAAAGTATTCATGAATATAATTTTTACTTACATGTAAATAGATCATTTACATTATGTTTTAGAGAAAAAATTCAAAAGAACCGCCATCAAATTTTCCTGGAAAAAAAGCGATGATAATGTTAAAGAAAAATATCGTAGATGAGTTACAGAAAGACTTACAATGTCAAAATATTGCTGCTGTGAGTATTTTTCATGACAAATTTTTTTTTGTGTATGGTAAACTAAAAGTAAAATACTAAACTAAGAGTAAAGTAGTAAAGAGTATAAAGTATAGATTAGTTTTACTAAGTGGGAAAGTAAAGAGTATAATACTAAACTAAGAGTAAAATACTTTGTAATTTATTGTTTATTATTTCACTAATTATTTAAAAAATGGGTTCAAACCTTTATAAATAAAATTTCATATTGTTGAAAAAATCTAAACTTTTGAATAACCTAATCGTTTAACGATAGGGATGATTGTGCTGGATCAGAGAAATTATGAAGTCAGGTTTTATAAAAATATAATATCTTTATTTTTAGCACCAACAATACACAAAGAACACTGGAAGACTTTTTGTTACTGAATGAGAAGACTGAGTGTTGATAGAAATCACTGAATGTCAATTTTTGATTTACTGAATTTTCATTGAATGTCTGAGAGAGGCTTAACTTGGTGTGTTTGGTATTATTGACCTCCCACACGAGCTCAACACGCTTCACAAGTCAAGAATATGTGATTGTGCACGTGGCGTTAGCCTATCAATGCAATGCAAGAATGAATTCTGATTTTCTTATGTGACTGTAGCACGACTTGTCCAAAAATATGATTTGATTCTGTTCTAATATGAAAGTGTGAATGTTTCTGTTGAATTTGAGTCGCATTAGTACTAATGATTGACTCAGGAAATAAAGAATTATGGGAGAAGAATTCGTGTACACGTGAATGAGAACAGGAAAAGAATGGCGACAGGAACTTCATTAGTCAAACGGGATACTGAAAATTAGTGATCAAATTTTAAAGTGACTTTTTAAAGTCGTATATTAAAAAGCAGTTTCAATACAACAAAATAAACATTTTTGAATAAAATTATAATACCTTGAATTAACAGCAAGTAAATCTACAGAATGTGCAATTTGAGATAAGGAACCCAATAGTCAATTGTGATCTGTCTGAAGACAGAAACCACAATTTAAACACTGATTCACGTTCGTTTGATTCAAACACGACTTCGCAACTAACTATTGAGTTTTTACAATGATACAAATACTATTTGAAGAAGGCATTGACTTTTCCGAAAATAGGAAAAGTCAAAACCAATTAGCTTTGTGATTTTTAACTTATTAATTTTTATTGGTGAGAACTAATACTTTAGGGAGCCCACTATCCCTTCCATATTGATGACACTTTAGCCTGAAGGTATTTTACTCGCTACGCACCGACGTCACCGGGCGTAATTACCTTCCTAATTGTTTCTACTGATATGTATTGAAACGGTACAATTTCTTTAGAGTCATTTAAAAGGTGTTACAATAAGCATCGATTATCAATTTATTTTTATTGGTACAAAATTTCAATATCTATTGCATGTATATAAGATACAGATGATGTTCAGAACTAGAGATGATGAACGTTTAAATTCACTGAAACAATAACGAATTTATGAAACACAGTTTTTATTTTTCTACTTAAGATTGATAAATATAATTTTAGTCGAAAACCACTTCATTGAACTTAAGCTAACAGCGGTTACTCTTGGCCCTTGTGGAACCACAAATTGATTTAAATGAGATCTACTTGTTCTAATGCATAGTCTTGCTGTTTTCTTAGGCGGTTGACCAAGAACTAAAGATGATAACCTCGTATAAAACACAACGCTTAGATCAACAAAGAATTTACTAGAACTTAAGCAAAGACAAGGAACTTCAATAGTTTTGAACACTTGAAATGATTATTAAGACTTTTATATGATTGATACACTACGTAACTTGCACTAGAAGTTATTGCTCTTTGGTTTCCTCTTGCTACACGTTTCTCACACGAGTGATGAACTCAGTAGACTTCCTTTTATAGTTTAGCAGGATAGCCCAGAAGACTCTGGTAGGTTAACCAATGTTGGGAATTTCGGGATCAGATTTTCATAGAGCTTCCACACCAGAAATTTCTCTCCCTGATCACCAGCATGAGTAAACTACTCCAAGCAATTCACAAAATTCTGGAATTCTCTTAATGCAAGCACCTGAAAAAAGAAAAGACTCACCAGATGATTTATTACTTATTGGTAAAACTTTTCGAAATAACATTAATTGTTTTATTGCTTCTTTCATAATTTTTATAGAATACTTCATTAAATTAAAATTAACATGATCATAAATTATTGATAATATTTCAAACACAAGAAATATTTCAATAATGAGAGAATAATTACTAAAACAATTTAATGTGGAGAAATAATTATTAATTACTTCTCAAAATTAATAAAAACAGACGGACGTGACACATACAAGTTTTTTAAAATCAGTTCATAAAGTATTGCATCAATAATATTTTTTATATATTGAAAACGAAAACTTATTTGGAAGTTTAATACAAAGTCAACAGCTTCTCTATTGAGATTGAATAACCATGATGATCATAATAGACTAGTTTGATTTTTTCAAAGCTTTTTGTTATGTAACTTTCCTTGTTCTTTGTTGATTATTAAACAATTTTCGTTAAGAAAATATCACATCATAAAGAGAAACCCAATAAAATATACCTGTTAATTAAAAGTTCGTAGAGCTTAGTATGTTTTAATTGAATATGACAACGTTATTATTTAAATTCAGCTGTGAAAACAGTCACGAGAACTTTGAACATATTGTTGCTAAGCACGGAAACAAATAAATTTTTATCCCACATCGTATAATTTTAACACAGTGGGATTTTGTGAGATTTTCATTTTTTTGTTTGACTAACAAATAAATTCAAATTATTTATTTTATTGAAATACTCGAAATGGACTAAAAAAATAAAATATTTATGATAACTGTACATTTTCATTTAAAACGATGCAGTTTCAATATTAAAATACTTTTTGAATTAATTTAGGTAACTTTGACTTGAAAATGTAACTCTGGACTAGACATTAAATTTATGCAATGTAATGTCTGAATATATTTTAATTATTTCACATAATTATTTAAAATATATTTTAAGAAAAGCTAAAAATGAATAGCAATAAACTTAAGGATTGAGGTTAACGATCATTACTCAAGTTATTTTTTTGAGTTTTCCTAAGATTTCGTTAAAATAGAAAGGATTTCGAAGAATAGTTGAGGAAGTCATTTTTTAGATATTTTATTGCTTTTGGAAAACCCACGTGGCGAAAAGCAATAAAA